>NC_142541.1:8960000-9090000 GCF_056151865.1 Erythranthe guttata
AATCCACCCCATTCAAACTTATTTGCAAATAAGGAAAATCCTTTTATATATGCCAAAATTACCCCTAATTCATTGAAACCCAATTCAACTCCAATTTCATGATTTACACCCCAATTTAGCCCAATTTCATCAATTAACCAATTTTAACCGTAATTTCAATTTTGACCTCAATTTTAACCCTAATTCTTATCAATTCCACCAATTATGCTCTAACTTCCTTAATATTACACATTGACCCCGGATTTAAACAAATATATCACATTAACCCCCCAATTTTATTTTTTTTTTCAGAAAATATTTTTTTTTCTGAAATGTTTTTTTTGTCCGGCCAGATTCCGGCGTTGACCGCCGGAGACCGCCGGTCTCCGGCGTTGACTTTTTTTTTTATTATTTTTTTTAATAATTTTGTTTTTTCTTAATTTTTTTTAATTAATATTACTGTCTTGGATGCTAAATTACTGTCTCCGGCAGTTATTTAACTGCCGGAGACAGTAATTTAGCTGTTAATTGATTTTTTTTTCTTCAAAAATATTTTAATTAATATTACTGTATTCGTTGCTAAATTACTGTCTCCAACAGTTATTTAACTGTCGGGGACAGTAATTTAACTGTTAATTGACTTTTTTATTCTTAAAAAATATATTTTTAATTAATATTACTGTATTCGTTGCTAAATTACTGTCTCCGGCAGTTATTTAACTGTCGGAGACAGTAATTGAACTATTAATTGACTTTTTTTTTTTTTCTTAAAAAAATTATTTTAATTAATATTATTGCCTTGGATGTTAAATTACTGTCTCCAACAGTAACTTAACTGTCTTAGACAATAATATTAATAATATTACTGTTCGGAAAAATAATATTCATAATGTTACTGTCCCAAACAGTAATATTACTGTCTGAGACAGTAATTTAGTAGCCAAGACAGTAATATTAATTAAAATATTTTTTTTCTAAGAAAAAAAATTCAAAAAAAAAAAAAAAAAAGTCAACGACGGAAGCTGGCCGGAAAAAAAAACGTTTCCGAAAAAAAATTATTTTCTGAAAAAAAAAAGTTTTGGGGGTTAATGTGATATTTTTGTTTAAATTCGGGGTCAGTGTGTAATATTAAGGAAGTTATAGCATAATGGGTGGAATTGATAAGAATTATATTATTGAGGGTATTTTTGACTAAAGACATGGGAATGGGCTTAATTGATAGACTGTTTTTTTTGTGGACTAAAATGTATTTAAGTCCCATGTGATGGGCCTTTTTGCCATTTGCCATATATATATATATATATATATATATATATATATATATATAGAGAGAGAGAGAGAGAGAGAGAGAGAGAGAGAGAGAGAGAGAGAGAGAGAGAGAGAGAGAGATAGATAAATTATGAACGATTGGTCAATTATGTGTACTCTTTGGAAGCCGCTGACGATTCTTGTCTAGTAAGGGAATTGAAAAACTTGCGTTAAATATAACCGCAAAAATATTTATTGTATTGTATGGTAAAAAATTGCATATTTGCAATGAATTTAAAAAAAAAAAAAAGGTTACTGGTTAACTTATTGTCAGTTTTGTGAGTGGTCCTCTTATTTTGAATATATTCTCTCCTTATCAATCGTGTAGATTTTGCATCAAATACATCGTATGTCATGGTCAAATTAATATATATATATATATATATATATATATATATATATATATATATATATATATATATATATATATATATATATATATATATATATATATATATATATATATATATATATATATATATATATATTACTTCTACTGTCATTTATTTTATAACTAACAATTAGATATATCCGTTGGAACACATCTCGTTGGGGTTGGAGGAATATTCAACTGCGTAAACCACCATTGTAATCGTTCACGCTTGGGGAATGTCAATGGTTGTTACGATTCTATGTAAATAAATTATAAATAAATAAATAGTATCATAAATATATAAATAAATAAACATAATGCAAATGTGGTTAATGTAGAGACCTCATTCAATTTATATTATTCCACACAGAAAGCAATGATGGAATCATCAACACAAAATATTTGAATGCGGTATCTTGAATGAGCCGGGTTGTCTAAATTTTTATCCAATTACACAACCATGCATATGTTTTTTTTATGAAAAAACAATCAAATTATGGGAAATAAGTTAAAAAAAAATTATATACGCATGTATTGGTGAATCCAAGTATTTTGTCAAGGGTGTTGGAAATTGGACTAAAAGTTTACGGGGGTTCGGGGGCAGCGGTCCCAATATTTTTTTATAAATAGTATACACATAAAGTAATAGAAATATGTAAAAACTTCAAATAAAAAAGATCATTTACAAATTTTGCGATAATTTAAGAAATATTTAGACATAAACTTGGTGACAATGTTCAAAAACATTAAATTAATTTTTGTTTCTAGTAGCAAAATGTGTAGCCAATCTTGTAAACTATCACATCAAATTTTATGTAACATATATTTTACCTTTCAAGCTGCAACAATATTACATTAAAGAGACACATCAAAAAACGTATCTAACACATAAATATATAGGGATTATTTTTTAATAAATCAAGAGTGTGCAGTTGCACACCCTAAGACCATAGTGGATCCGACACTGTATTTATAAACATAAAACAAAATGTGGCTCTTTAATATAACCCCTTCAATACTTCTTTTAATAGAAAGAGACCCAAACTATTTTGCACAATTTGAGAAAAACTAGAACCATTCTGGATCCGTCACTGTACGTACATAAAAAAAAAGAGGCTCTCTTTTATAACCCCTCAATACATTTTTCAATAGGTAGAGATCCAAACTATTTTGCACCATTTGAGAAAAGCCGCTTTCTAATATTAATGTGTATTTATATTGTAATACCATAAATATATATATAAAAATCAAGAATTTAAAGATATATTTAAAATATAGTGTGTCATAAATATTACAAAAAGAAGAAAAGAAACATGCAATGGCACTAGTTAGGTTTTAAACTATCTACCTTCAAAAGGGTTTCCTATATAGTTTACAAAATTGCATTAAAGAAAAACATGGAAACATATATAACAGAAAAATATATAGCTTTTTGTTTTTAAATCAAGGGTGTGCATTTACACACCCTAGAACCATAGTGGATTCCCCACTGTACGTATGAACATAAAAAAGAAAAGGGGGCTTTTTAATATAACCCCCCTCTATACTTTTTTTAATAGGAAGCGACCCAAATTATTTTGCACCATTTGACAAAAGCCTGTTCCTAATCCCAGCTACCCATTTATCCAATTATGCCCATGCCACCTTACCAACACTATCACCAATTATGTCCCCCACCACGCCGCTGCTACACCACACCATCACCATCACACTTCCGTATTCTGACAATTATTAATGACAAATAAAGTAAATTAGAATTGGCCCCACCAACTCAAACAAAACCACCACCATCAAAACCACCAAAACAAAGCCACTCAGACCCAATTTTCTTCATGGCCACCGCCATATCCAAAAAGAGGCAGCAAAATCAAAATAAAAATTCATAACCTCCGGCGACGAAGAAGAAATCTTGGCAAAATCGAGAAACAGTGGATAAGGGAATGCTACTAATTGGGGTATTCGCGAGCGCAAGATCTCCCGCTGCATCTTCGCCATAGTCTTCGCCGTGGATTTCCAAAAGTTGTTTGTAATTTAGGTCATGGTGGTGGCAGAGGGGGAGAAATATATCTAAGATTTGAATATTGAGAAGAGAAATGCTAGAAATGGCAGAGGAAAAAAACGGGTTTGGAAAAGATGATATATAATTAAGCTTAAAATAGTTATAATCAAATAAGGGTAGTTTTGGAATTATAAAAGTATTAGTTGAGTGGAATATTAGCTAAGGAGGTTTTCTCTAATTATTTTTGGGAGGGGTTGTTTCCTTAACTACATTTCTTAGATGAGAGGGTTCTTTCTAATTTTTCCAAAAAAAAAAATCACGGCTGGTTATTAACTACAAAAAAAATAAAAAAAAATTGCAATAAGTACAATATCTCATCTTCAAATCTTGTTCAACAGATCTCTTACACATGGTATTCGGGCAGTTATAATGCCACCACTTTAATTTTTTCACCAAACTTGTAATCATTACCAATACAATGCATGTGTCGACCTACATCATATATAGTTTTTTTATAATATAATGAAATCAATGGATCTATATGGTATAGATCGATATGGTCATCATATTAACGGTATATTACTAAGAAGGATTAATTATCATTGCACAACATATATCATTTACTAAATATGTAGATGTCTACTCAAGTCGATCTCATCAAAAACATATCGGTTAAAAGGAAAACGACCATTCCGTTTTGAAGCTATGTGGGCCCGAAGGGCTGATTGCGAAGAGATTATTAGTCAGCAGTGGCTCGCCGCCAGTGGCATTAATTCGAACCCCATTGAGGCAGTTATGAGGAATCATGAGGGCTGTCGGATTGCCCTCATAAATTGGAACAAAAACGTGGTTAAACAACCTCAACGCAGGATCGAAGAAATTCAAAAGGAACTTCATCATCTCCAATCTGGAATTCAGTCGGAGACAAGTAGGGCAGCCTGTGTCTTACTCCAAGCCGAGTTGGAACAATTTTTCGAAGATAGGGACACTTACTGGAGACAACGGAGCAGAGTTCAATGGATGAGGGAGGGGGACCGAAATACTAGATTTTTTCACGCCAAAGCTACTTCCAGGAAACGAACTAACACAGTGAATAAGATTAGGGACTCTTCGGGGGTCTGGAAGGAGAATACCCAAGATATTGAGCAAGTGGTCTCTCATTATTTCGAGCATATATTCAAGTCTAACGACTCCGATGGAAGAGAGATAGACGAGGTGATGAGTTATTTCTCGCTTCGGCTTCCCCACTTCTTTTATTAACTTCATGATGCTCTGTATTTCTTCTGTTTCTTATGCATTCCTTTTCAATGGAAAACAGTTTGGATCGATCAAACCATCTAGAGTTCTGCGTCAAGGAGACCCACTATCGCCCTATCTTTTTATTTGTTGTGCAGAGGCGCTCATTGCTATGGTTCAAAAGGCTGTGTATGAAGGGCATCTACAAGGAATCCGAGTATCTCCTTCTGCACCGGCTATCGCTAATCTTTGTTTTGCCGACGACACTCTCTTTTTCTGTGAAGCTACGGACTCGGATGCTACGACCCTTCGTTCTATCTTGGAACTATATGCGAGAACATCTGGACAAGTCGTAAATCTTGAGAAATCGACGATGAAATTCAGCCCCTCCACCCCTACTTCTACACGAGATTCAATCCACTCCATCCTTGGCTTGGATTTAAGATCGTGGACCAGCATGACAGATACTTGGGGATGCCAGCTACAATGGGACGCACTAAAAAAGAGGTCTTCGGGTTCATCCGTGATCGAATTTGGATGAAGATAAAAGGTTGGGGAGAGAAGTTGTTATCTCGTGCTGGGAAAGAGGTGCTTATCAAGTCAGTGCTCCAATCAATACCCACGTATATCATGAGTTGTTTCATGCTCCCAAACGGCTTGCTAAAGGAGATCGAATCAGTTTTTCAACGATATTGGTGGGGCAACCGGACTTCTAGAGGGATGACATGGACAGCATGGAAGTACGTGAGTCGTCCTAAAGAATTTGGTGGCATTGGGTTTAGAGAAATGAAAAGCTTCAATTTAGCCTTACTTGCGAAATAGGCTTGGAGAATAGCAACCTGTCCGGATCTTCTCTTGACAAAAATTCTTAAGGCTAAATACTTTCCGAATGAGGATTTCCTTTCAGCGGATTTGGGCTCCCGTCCATCGGCCACTTGGAGGAGCATCCTTCTAGCTCGACAACACTTGAAAGCGGGAATGAGACAACGTATAGGAGACGGCAAGAGCACTTCCATTTGGGGAGATAGCTGGCTGGTTGACGAGGGCAGCCGACGGATTATCACAAAAGACCATTTCACGACCCATTCCCGGATAGCGTAGAAGACCTAATTGACCCTATCTCTCGCACGTGGAATCCTGGAATCATCAATGAGGTATTTTGGCAGGTGGACATACAGAGAATATTGGCCGTCCCGATTGGAGGAAGTTATGCATCGGACATGCCCATTTGGCACTTCACACCGCACGGCAAGTTTACGGTTAATTCTTGCTACCGGAAAATTTTGGAGAACACTACTCATGGGTGGGGGAGTAAAGACGCTGATGTGGCCTCGGGCAGCGGATCATCCAACCTTAATTGGAAGCGAATATGGGGATTGAATGTCCCACCAAAGATCCGAATTTTTCTTTGGAGAGCATGCTGGAATATTCTTGCTACGAAAGCCGAGTTATTTCGAAGGAAAATTGCAGACTCTCCGTTCTGCCCCCGATGTAATGTGTACGAGAACACATTACATATCATTCAAGAGTGTCGTGGCATGGACAAAGTCTGGTCAAATAGCCCTTTTTCGGAATTTCACCTGGACCAGGTAGCCAATTTCGGTGGTTGGTTGGAGTTCATTATGCATACACTCCCACCGAACACTCTACAGTTGGCCATTGTCGTAGCTTGGCAGGCTTGGAACCATAGAAACAACGAGATGCATGGGGAAAAGCTGCTCGAACCGGAGGATATTATTGTTCGGAGTATGTCGCTACTCTCTCTCTACCGAGAAGCAAATGTGCCGACCACTATTCTCAAGACTGAAGAATACCCGACGGAGTGGAAACCCCCGCCCCCAGGCAAGGTGAAAATCAACTTTGACGCAGCCTTTCCGGTGGGTGTGGATTTTTTCACCATTGCTGTTGTCGTTCGGGACTGGCGCGGTAGTTGCATATGGTGGCATTTGGCACGTCTACCGGGACAACCCAAACCAGTGGAGGGTGAAGCAAGGGCGGCATTGGAGGCGCTTAGAAAGGCCAAGGAAGCTGGATGGAGATCAATCATTCTTGAAGGAGACTGCATTCAAATTATCGAGGCCCTCCAAAACGGTATCACCACCACAGCCTCATTTGGAGCTCTCATCGAAGATTGTCTTTTTCTCTCTTCTTTGTTTAGTTTTGTTTCATTTGATTTTGTTAAACGCTCTGGCAATAAACTAGCCAATGCTATTGCTAAGATGAACAATTCGTCTTGTACTAAAGGGGCTACCCTTCCTTCTCATTTGGCACATTATGCCTAATTATATTACTCTTTTCCCTTCAAAAAAAAAACATATCGGTTAAGGAAAATAAATTTTGAGACTCTAAATATCTGTATTATGCATATGTCAAAATACCAAGTTTTTACATACGAGCAAATCAAAGCCTAGAAATGATATTAATGGACGTGCAGGTTTGTGAATCTTTTGTATTTTTTTTCTTCTGTTACACATTACACGTTGGTATGATAAAGCGTTTTATTTGTTTTGTAGGGTGATGAGGTGCAAGTCGCAGGTCATCATAAGCAGGTGTTCAAATATGAGAATAAGATCCATGCCAACAATTGTTATTTGTTATATCATTCATGTTGGTTATGAATTTTAATTACTGCATCAATTTTGATTCAATGATTACTTTTAAACTAATCGATCTGCCATATATTCCGTCAACCGCCTTCCGTTTCGTGCATTTCCCGAGAATAATCGAGCTGTCGAAGAACAACAATTTTCTAATTGTTAAAAATAAATAAAATATATCATTTTGTGTTCACATAAAATGTTTTTAATATATATTAATAAAATTGTTTACGTTGTATGCAGATGTCATGGATTATGGTCAACTCGATATTGTACTTATAAATGGTGTTACCAAAAAGAAATTTTTTACTTGAACTCCAAGATCTCAAATATTTACATATTCAACGAAATATGTCATTTTTTTAATATATGAGTATTTATCAATAGTGATCAATCATTTTTTTTTTATTTCTTAATAGTGGTACAAAAAGATTAGATGTGTTACGTGGGAAAAATATGTTGATCGTGTGATTCAAAATATTCAAGATATTACCTAAGGACCATATATTCCCGTACTACAATACGCAACCGCGCACAATGCATTTTGGTATTTATTTATATATGTACTTACTCTAATCATTGCATTAACCATAATATAATATATACATTACCGTACTAATTTAATCATTTTTAGGTGACATTGAGGTTTCCAATACATTTCATTCATCGCGACTTCCAATAAATGCGAACATTGTTGAAATCAATTACTACAAATCGAGGTTGGATTATGCCTAAATCTCATCATATATTTATAGTCACTGATTTCAGCAATGTTCATGTTTATTAGAAGACACGATGAATGAAATGTATTGGAAACCTCAATGTCACATAAAAATGATTAAATTAGTACGGTAATGTATATATTATATTATGGTTCATGCAATGATTAGAGTAAGTACATATATGATAAATACCATAACCCATTTGCGCAGTTGCGTATTGTAGTAGGGGAATATATATATATATATATATATATATATATATATATATATATATATATATATATATATATATATATATATATATATATATATATATATATATATATATATATATCTTGAACATTTTGAATCACATGATCAACATATTTTTCCCACACAACACATCTCATCTATGTACCACTATTAAGAAATAAAACAAATGATTGATCACAATTGATAAATACTAACATATTAGTTAGATATTCCAAAAAATTGACATATTCCGTTTAATATGTAAATTCTGGAGATCTTGGAGTTCAAGCATAATTTTCTTTTGGGTAACGCCGTTTGTTCGCGATTTATTTACATACTCAAACCAATAAAATAAAGAGATCGCTACAAATTTAGCAATTCTGGTGTCTATTGGATTCTTATAATTTGGATATGCTATTTTGGAGTCAATTATAAGTATAGTATCGAGTTCGCCAAGTCAGACAATAGAACCAACCAATTATATCTACATACAACGTATACAGTTTTATTAATATATATTAAAAAAATTATCTAAACACAAAATGATGTATTTTATTTATTATTAGCTAGCAATCAGAAACTCGTTGTTCTTTGACACCTCAATTATTTTCGGGAAATGCACGAAACGAAATGCAGGTAAGGGAATAGATCATATTGATTAGTTTGGAAGTAGTCTTTGAATCAAAACTGATGTTGAGTGCATGATTGTAGCTTTTAAACCCAGAACCAACAGTAAGATTAGTTAACAAATAATATTTTTTGCATTATTATACCAACATGTGGTGTGTGTAATGTGTAATAGAAGGGGAAAAAAAATATTCACAAACGTGCTCGTGCATTAATATTATTTCTAAGCTTCGATTTGTTGTATGTAAAA
The DNA here is from genome assembly GCF_056151865.1 of Erythranthe guttata. Taxonomy (NCBI): domain Eukaryota; kingdom Viridiplantae; phylum Streptophyta; class Magnoliopsida; order Lamiales; family Phrymaceae; genus Erythranthe; species Erythranthe guttata. Next base: position 8,969,323 of record NC_142541.1, read on the forward strand.
AACCTGGATGTTTCCGCATATGCATGACACGAACTTATAGATTCCAACATTTCTTTTCCTTAGCCAATATGTTTTTATTGAGATCGACTTGAGCAGGCATCTACATTTACAATAAATGGGATACGCTATGAAATGCTAATTAATTCATCTTAGTAATATACAAATATGATCACCATATGGATCTACGCCATATACATCCATTGATTTCCTTATATTATAAAAAACTATATAACTATTTGAATTAAAAAATAATTTAGATATGCTCTGTACGGATAAAACAAAGCAAAAGTGTAACACAAGAACAAAAAAATAAATAAAGAATGATAAATTCATACTTTGCACTGTTAAGAATTGGAATTAGAGTTATGCAATAGTGTGAAAGTTGAATGTTTTATTATAAAATGGAATTGAGAAAATTTGTATATATTTAATAAACAAACGGTACATATATCTTATCGCGGCCGATATATTGCAAGCCCATATTTTTATTAGTTCAAACACACATAAAGGGGTTTATTAGTTCAAGCCTGTAAATTTGTCTAATTTTATTACATCAAGATCAAAGAGGACAAATATACCCTTATCCACAAATAATACTCAAATACAAATAAATTCTATTTTTAATTTGTTCAAGACCAAAAAATCAAAAAAAAACAAAAATCAAAAAGAAAATATCACGACTGCCGCCGCCAGACCACCGCGACGCCGACCAGCGAGACTTCCACCGCACCGACGATGACCAGCGACCCACCCACCGCCACCATTACCACCACCGCACCACCACAAACAAGTAAGTCATTTTCACTAAAATTTTGTTTGTAAATTCGAAAACATTAATCGAGCCTCGATGTCCTTTACTAAACTTTTATTTGTAAATTCGAAAACATTAATCGAGCACCGATTCTTGATAAATATGTATGAATGAACATTAATTTATGCTTCTTTTTTGTTGGGTTGCAATGCTTTGGGCGATTTTGGAAAACAAATTGAGATTGAAATTGATTTTTTTTTTTCGTTGGTTTCCCAACTCGGTTTACCCACACCGATTTTGTACACGAAAATCGGCGTCATAATGACGATTTTTGTTAACCAAATCGGCGACACAATGTCGACTTTACAAGTCAAAATCGGCGTTCTAATGTCGATTATTGAGTACAAAATCGGTTTTCGGATACCGATATTTTTTGGATTTCTTTTTAAATAATACATTATATATTTGGTTAGTTGATATTTTTTAAATATTTGAAACGAAAATGTTAATCACCATTAGGTGGCGTCTACCAACTCCTTTAACTCAATCAAGTAGAGCTTTCTGTGTCTCAAATATTTATTCGTTAGATAATTCATTTGAATAATCCTCCATCAATCCCGTAGGTTGCTGCACGAAAGTATGGGAAAACGGTCTTAAAAAAACACAGATAATAAAAATCGGTACTTAAAAACCGAATTTTGTAGTACAAGTCGGCATGACCATACAGATAATACAAAAACAAATCGGTGTTGTCATGCCGATTTGTACTACAACAATCGGTTTTTAAGTACCGATTGTTACTAAAATAATTAGAATGTGGTTACCGACTTTAGTAACAAACTGTATTTGCAGACCGGTTTTTGGTATCGTCGAATTTTTTTCCCAACAAAAACAAACGACCCAAAAACAAAAAAAAAATGGTGAAAACATACTTTATTGTGTTCTCCACCCTCGTAAACCACCATATCATTGTTTTCTGGTACCATAGTGAAAGTTTGGTATGTATTTGATAATTTTGGTGTGTAGGATTTTTTGGTGGGTTTGTGAAGAAGAAGGAGAAGAATGAGGAGATTTTTAAGTCGTGAAATAAGAAAGAGGGGTTTCTGAATTTACGTATTTTATTTGATCTTGCACAAAGGAAATGATTTTTTTTTAATGTTTTGTGTTTTTTATTTGATTTTAAATTCAATTAAGGGTAAATAAGTATTTTTATATTGGAGGTCTTGAACTAATAAAAAAAATGGGTTTGCATATAACCGCCGCCATATCTTATATATAAAAAGAAGATATTTTGAACTAAAACCTAGACTAAAACCTAGACCTAAACCTAGGGACAATCTTATCAATTAATAAATCTTTAATTTCAAATTTGAAATTCTTCTAATGCTCTATTACCCTTTTATATGTTCTAATACTTTAATTGTTCGGTTCATAGGTTTAAAAATACAAGCAATTAATATTTTCCTATTTTTTGAGGATTGGTATAACTCCATCTCCAACTAATTCATATATTCATGCAATTCTTATTACATCTACTAATTTTTTCGATTTATTTTTCTTGCACTTATGTATTTTTTTTTCATTCATTTTCCTTCTTAACTATAACTCCCCACTAACTAGAAGTTATAACCCCATGATCTCAACCCATCACAAATTGTACTCTATTTAAACTGATGGAGAACTCTAGCGAAAAACACAATTTTTTTTTATTCGTTTTTTTCTTGCTATTTTTCTTTTGTTCGTTGTCTTCTTCCTCACCAAGATTTTTCAACCTAAGCAAAGCCTAACGTATTTCTTTCAATATGTGAACAATATAATTATTTATTTAGATTTATTTTACATTACATTTAAATTTCACAGCTCATAATAGTTGCTAGCGGTGTTGGTTTTTTTGAATACAGGCATAATTTTCGTTCACAATGACTCCCCACATGTGAACCATATGCCTTCATTTCCTGTCATTATCAGAAGATGATTTAAATTACGATGATGGTTGCTCTTCTGGATGAACCCCTAGAGATCGCCGCCGAATTCTTAATTTGATTAGGCGGAATTCTAAGAGTGATTTGGTTTTCAAAGACAATTTCGAAGTTATGCAGTTTATGATCACACTGTTTTCTTCCCACCAACCAAAGAAAGATCATTTTTTTGTATTTTTCTCATGTTATTAGTTTGTTTTTTCAAATGGGTTGCGTCTAATATTTTAATTTCTGCATCTAATGGCTGTATTTTTTTGCAAATTTGATATGTTAGATTAATGAATATGTTCAGTATTTCTTTACAATTGAACTACAGTGTAATTATGGAAACCAGTTTTGCCGACGCTATAACATGATGGATGTTTCTTAGTTTGAAAAAAAATATCTTTCTTTTCCGAAAAATAGTTTTTTGCTACTATGTAATAATACAGACTTCTTTTCTTTTATGTGATGCTCAGGTTTCTGTTATTAAAAATGCAGCCTATTTTTCCAAAAAACTCCTTGGTGAATGTCATAGTACGAAAAAATAATCAGAGAAAATCTTGAAGCTCTGCGAATTTTTATTCGGTTATTTTGCATTAAACAAATTGCAGCTTTAGTTTTTTAAAAACGTGGGTGGTTCAGAGATGTTTGTTTTACAAGAAAATGATTTTTTTTCATGATTATACTTATATTGATTTTCGGTTAGTTAGCGTAAGCAATGTTTTTTTTGTGTTTTAACTGAGTGTTCAAAGTTCTGTCAAGTTCGTTGTTTTTTACTTCATTACCTAAGATAAAAATATAGAAGTTTTGGCGAATAGCTACTTTGCCTTCTTTGCTCTTTTTCGAACAAAATCTTTGGCATAGACATGATTTATTCGTATTCTTTTACAATAAAAATATCTCCGCTCCTCAAAATTTTGTTCAGTTGTTTGCGTTATTTCGCTCTTTTCCGAAAAAACATTAGGTAGTTTTTGGAATTATGCAAAAATTTCTCTGGGCTCTGCAAAATTTTATTCGTTGTTTGTGTTAACAAAATTGCAGCTTTAGTTCGTAAATCAGTCTCTTGCACTTCATCTTGCACTTCAGTCGAGACAATATTGTTAGCGAATATTAATTTTACATTTTCCTTCATGTGAGGTAAAACAAAAATGGGGAGAACTCTGTTTTTAATATTTTTAAGACAACCGTGACATGTAGTAGCATTACTTTCGGTGTTGCCTGTTTTTACGGAGTTTTTATTGAATTTTCAACTATCTTTGAAATTACCTCGCCTAAATTTTAATTTTTCTTTTTCATGCATGTTTTTTACTGGACGATCAATATAAAGAGTTTTTTCAAATTTTCCAAGACCTTAACCAATCACGAGACTGTTGTTAAGATTGAGTGTGCTCAGTTGCAAATATTGGATCAGTTACGAGAACTTTTTGGGGGCATTGACGAACATGGACATTTTATTGAGAGGTCAACATTGTTGGAATAAGAAATTAATTTTTTTAACATTGTTTTAATAAAAACAACCAATGGCAATAGCCACTACAATAAAATTTACCTTTAGCGACCAAATTCCTAGCGACAATAAGAGAATGGTCGCAAAATATATACTTTTAACAACCAATAATATTTTGGTTGCAAAATTTAAGTTATTACGACCAACCGATATTTGGCGGCTATAAATGGTCACTTTATCATAGCAAGCCCCGGGCAATAGTACAGAGACCAAAGTTAAAGTCTTTAACGATAATTTTATATGGTCAATATTGACAATTATTATCAGCGACCAATTTAATATTAAAATATTATAATTTTTTAAGATATCTTTAACCACAACTAATTTGGTTGTTGTCGTAAACTCATAGCAACCAGTTTTTACATGGTTGCTAAAAAAATACTTATAGAAACCAGTTTTTACATAGTCGCTAAAAATTTACTTATAGCAACCACTTTGTACATGGTTGCAAAAAAAAATATTTTTAGCAACCACATTTTATATGGTTTCTAAAAGAATTTTATTGCGACCATTTTTTTTATGGGTGCTAACAAATTATTTATATCAAAATAATATAATTAATATTAAAGGCAAAAAATAGCATACAAACGGCTTAACCATTTCAACACTGAAATGACCCAAAAATGGCCTATTTGTTTTAAGTATTAATTTTAAAGAGATCTAAGTTTTTCTTAATGAATTAAATTATAGTGGATTATTTTTTATGCATTAACTTTATTATACATGCAAAGTTTTATTTCTAATAATGCATGCAATTTAACGCCTCAACCACTGAGAATCTTATTCGCTCTGGGAAGGATAAATTCTAATGAAACCTTAGTTAGTGTGGTGACATTTGTTTCTTGCTTACAAGATCAGGTCAAATTCGTAGATCGGGAAGAAAAACTTTCGTCGAAACATAGTGGTTAACATATCTTGAATTTAAGTCAAATTCTCGTGCTGCTTCTTTTTCTTCTTTTTCCTGTTTTCAATTGCTGCAGTTTCAGGTTACGCACCATTAGTACCATTTGGAACAACATATTGTCGAGAACATTCCTTCTATTCCTTACTTTTTTGCTATTCATTAGCTACATCCTTATCATTAGTCAAAAATGATTTTGTTAGTCCCATAATTGAAACAAAGGGAAAATTATTACACATGGAAACAGGAGAACTTGTACAATTTGTTGTTGGAGTAATCAATCCACCTGATCCTTTCTTTCGGTCCTTGGCATAGAATTCAATCTTGATTTTGCCTTTTATAGCGCCCATAATAGCCTTCTAAGTTCCCCAAATGTGCTTCAAGTTCTACAAAGTAACAACGACATCATCATTAACAGAAAAAAGGTCAAAATAGGATACATGTAACCTTATACAACTCAATTACTAGCTGGAAGTAACTTAGCTCTGTTCTACAAACCCGTTCAATTGTCACCATCTCCAAGAGCATTACATGGAATTGCAAGAGCAACTTTTGGAGCGAGGGATTGTGAAATTTTACCCTTGTGCTTAGTTGTTGCTTGACCAATTAAAATCTGGGAGTTGCATTGTGTCTTCAGTTCACTGAACAGCCCTTCTCTGCACCAAGTTGCTTAGCCAGACTAATTAAGCTAATCAAACGGCCTTATATTCTAAAACATAAACAACTCATGGAACTCATGATCACATGCTTAACTATATGAAACTTTTCACAAGATTTTGACATCTCTCACATTTGCAACATAGCACAACTTTATTTATTTACGTATTCAAAACATTTGCCCTCAAACAACATGCTCCAAATATTGATATGTATTTAAAGTGATTGATAATTTATCATGTTTATAACAAATGCTTAAATTGAATAACTCCAAATTATATTATATATAATAATTAATCTATAATTATAATTCAATAAGAAATCAAACTACACATTAAGTGTTCCTGACAAGTAAATCATTGAAAAGGAAAATTAAAGAAAAAACATAATTAATATCCAAAGCAAAATAACCCTATAAACAATAAAAGAAAATGAAAACTAGAAGAAATCAAGGAATAAATGTCGCCCATAATCAAATGCTCGCATCATTTCTTTCTTTTAACAATGCCTCTGATCATCAAATGATATCCATCTCAATACACCTACTAGTTACGATCTACATAAGAAATAAGAGTTAAAATAAGTGTGGCTGTTAAAATTTAAAATAATAATTTTATAATAAATTACAGCTAAGTACTATCTTACCATTTAGGAAGATTGATAATCTGAGATAAGCTTTTTCCAGTCAAATTCTCAACACATTTCACAAGTGCTTCTACTGTAGTCTTTTGAGTAGATAGTTCAACTTTAGTATTTGACAACTCAGCTTGTGTGCTCACTAACTCTTCTTCTAATCGTGCTCGACTACTAGATGATTCACAACTTGAAATAACATCACTACGTGATAATTTTCTATTAAGGCCTTTCCATTTGGCATAAGATGAATTTTCTCCCAGAACGGCGACACAAATTTGTTTTGTGCTCATGCGATCAATACCATCTGGCAAAGCTCTTTGTTCTTCTCTTAACGCTTTCATTTTAGCCTTATCAAAATATGGGACATTATCATTATTGCATTTACAAAATTTACCAATTTGTGAAGTTTAGATAAAATAAACAGCACAAATTAAGATATAAAGTAATAAATAAACTAAACTTACACTATTAGCCTCAACAGCTTCGTTGGCCCATCTATTTTTTCCATTGCGATATTCAACTTCATACATATCGATATCGTCCAAACTCTATTATGAAGAAAATTGTCAATTTATAAGTATGATACTTATTTTCGGCTTAAAATGTAACATGACTAACATTTTCAAATTGATGTGCCGCACGAGATTTGGTTCCCAATTTATGATGATTGTTTAGTTTATCTCTGTTGTTGGATTGAGTCTCTGAAATTTTCTGCAAATGTTTAGAAAAAAAAATAATGAGATAATATTTTATTATATGCACTAAAATGACATAAATTAATAACGTATACCTTAAACTTTGCAGTCTCCCAAAAGTCACACAACCAAAGCCAATCATCAGGACGAGTGATGAGTTTGTCATAAACACGTTGTCTAGCTAGCGACACACCACCTTCTTTTTTCATTTTTGAGTAGTAGTTATGAGCATTTGAACGGAAACAAGAGTATTGTTTAGCAAAAGATTTCCAAATACAGTGGACGACATGAGGCTCCTCCAATTCGTAAGTAAGCTTTTCTTTCGATATTTAGAAATAAAAAATAAAAAAGAAAGAAATTTTATGAGATATTCTTGTAATATAAAATTTGTATTACGCAGAAAATATAATAAAAAATCTATGAACATCACTTACAACCAACTTTCTAAAAATGTCTTCTTTTTTCTCATTTGGAATCTTTTTCCAACCCTCAACTTGCATTGGAGTTTCAAGCCTAATCAAGACCCCAATCTCAGTTGCATGTTTTGAACTGTGCTCCCCAACAGGTCTATTGACTCCTTTTGGAATAACTATTTTAGGCTTTTGCCAGCATTTGCGTGTATACTTTCGTGTATTTAATCCTCTCGTAAGTCCGCGACCTTTTTTTTTTCATTCGCTAATCCTTAATGAACAAAAATAAACAGAATATCATTACTTTTTAAGACACCTATTTATTAACAATGTATGCCATTGGTCCTAAATTAATAAAATAATATAATAAGAATATAATAAAAGTAAAAAAAGAAAATCAAAAATATATTTAATCAACAGCACCTCCAATATCATCTCTAGTCTCCTCATTTGAGGAATCGCTTGTATGCTGCACTTGAGGCTCTTCGTGAAGCCTTACTATAATAAATAATTAGTTTTTACTAAGATATAAGATGGTATATAAATTTAATTAAAAAGTTGGAATAATTTTTTGAGTTCAAACATTATTGGAAAAGAAAAAGATACACCTTGATCTCTAGCATTATCATTTATTGTTGCTCCTCTAATTGAAGAAGTTGAAATGTTTGAGTTGGCTGAGGACGAAGACACTCTCTTCTTTCTATTTGGAACTACAATATTCAAACAATAAGATGTTAACTTACATTAGTTATCTATATATATATATATATATAACTAAAAGAAAATACTACTAGTATTACTATTTAAAACTTGAGGCAAAGAACGTTCCACCGCCATGTCACTAGTTTCAGCCAATGCTTTGGATAACTCCATGTTACGCTTCACGTTCTTGATGTTCTTAGTTGTCGCCATTGCTCTTTCAAACTCCATTTTACGTTTTAGATTGATACTCATGATGTAACTTGATATCTAGCAAAATAAAGAAAAATAAAATGTTCAAAATCAATTACATGTATTATAACAAAACTAGAGTTGAAAAACAACTAGAGTTTCTGTAGGAGCATTGTTATAGCAATAACCATCAGTAAACTCGAAATGCATAATTTATAGATCATATAAAAGACTTACAACTATTCAACCTATAAATAAATGAAGGCAGTGGACTGGTATATATGCATAAAAGATACATTCTACCATGTCTAAACAAAATCAGGGGCATATACTAGACCAATAACTGTACAAAATCCAAGGCACATAAAGCGCATGAGCATAGACGCAAGGTACAAAGAGGAACAGATGGTAGTAATTGAATTCAATATCACCAACATAAAATAAGCACATGAATAACAACCTCAAAAACCAATGAAGAATCATCACATGGGGCAAATGAATACCATGAAATTCACCATCAAAAATCTATTATAAAATCCCATAAAAATCAAAAGCAATTATTACAACAAAAGGCATAACCAACCCAACTTTAACACATAAAGATCTTTGAATGTACAATTGGATTGTTCTAAGAAACAACAAATCAAAAAAAACCTACTGACATATTCAAACCAAATACCAAATATTCGTTATATTACACCAGCAGAGGCATCACTGTTTTACTATCAACCTACCTCGCTGCCTTGAAATTCCACGGTAATAATGCTTCAATCCTTAGCCAAAAGTTACCCACCAACTGCTGACAAATCACATAAATATTAGCACATTAGCCTTATCAAAATACATGACATGCATAATTAGTTATCCTAGTATATAGAACCAAACAGATTAGTAGAGTGTTTTCTCACCCTCCTTACCCTCCTAGGACAAGTAAAATTGGCCCTCCCAAAAACCACCCGTTTTAAAATATATATGTGGGTCTTTAAGTATAGATTAAGTATGTAGACACGATTTGATGGTGGATGAAGAGGGAATGTGGGTGTGACCCCGTGGAGAGATAACCAATTTTTGGCGCTAAACAATATAGTTATTTTTTTGGCGGTAAAAAAATAGAGCTAATTTTTGGAGGTAAAATAGGTCGAGCAAATTGATGGGTTTTTTAATTTCGACAAACTCCATTTTTGTTGATTCGACGCTGCTGCGTGTATGTGCGAAGAAAGAGTGCTCTGTTTTTCAGAAATGTAAATAACAGAGAATGACAAAAGATGATTGAAACGACGATTCAATTAATTTGGTTAAAATATTGGGGCTCACGAAAGCCACGTATGTGAAGATTATCAACTCTGAATGTTGTTTTTTTTCCTTTTTTTTTTAATGTCCTTCCTTTCCTTTTTATGTTTAAATTGTTATGAATTATGATTATGATGAATGTATTTAATTGTTTCTTTTAAAATTGTGCCCACCGTAGATTATGTTTATTTGTTTCTAATGCTTTTCTTAATGTTGACTTATCATTTAATTTATAAATTGATTATATTAATAAATATATAACTATTTATTTGAAATATGTACATTTGTTTTCTATTAACATTAATTACACATATTATTACAATAGAATAGTTGAAAAATAATTAAATATAATAATATGTTAAAAAAAATATAAATGGTACTAGATGTTAAAGTTGGAACGTAATCTCTTATTTCCGCCGATTCTTGGTCCAAAAAGTTCCGATTTTGGAATAATGGTTTTCATTTCGATTTTGAAAATCCTATTCTGAAATGTTTGGATTGTAATTGGAATAAAATATAAAAAATATTTGGAACCTCCAATTTCCGTTCCGATTTAATTTCCAATTTTTATTCCCGAAAAAATACACCAATAATATAAATTTATTTACTTTACATAGTGTAAATTAAGTTAAATATCTACGTATTTTTATTTTTTACCTTGTGGGCGGAAGAGTCAAGATAACATTTCCATGGTTTAGAATTTGTAGTATTTAAACATAGGTGCTTATAAACAAAATTAAGATGATATGTAGTGTAGGTTGAATCGTTATAGACTTATAGTTATCTTTATAATATTAGAACTTATGGCAAATTACAAAATCCCTCCTGACATAAAGTTTAATTACGAAAATCCCCTCCGTATTTGCATGATTACGAAAATCCCCTTATGGGTCACAACATATTTAGCCCGTTTTGGGATTTTTTTGTAATAACCTAGATAGGTTATCTCCGGCTTTTTATTACCATTGTAGGGGTACTCTTTTTTTCTTGTGTACGCCCACAAGGTTTTAATGAAGACCAATTTTCGGTTTTAATGGAATAATAAAGTCTTTTGGCCAAAAAAAAAAAAAAATAATTATAAAATGGAGAAATACATTATTGTTTTAAAATTAAAATAACTACATTTTTGTTTTTTAATATTAAAATTTACCCCCCTAAGTAATTAATATGCTTACAATTACCTCCAAGGGAAAAAAATGGTATTTTCAGAGGAATATTTCATGGAATCAAAAAGATTCCATCAAAAGTAATACCGTAGGAGGATTTTCGTAACCACGCAAACACGAGGGAGATTTTTTGTAATTAGAACTTACTTTAGGGGGTTTCTCGTAATTTACCCCACAATAAATTTCAATTAAAACCGAAACCTGGAAACGAAAAAGGACAAAAAAATTAAATGAGAAGTTTGTTGAACTCGTATATGTAATCGGTCCTTCCTATCTGTAATCTGTAACTATGAAAATCGACTGTAGTTTTTGCCTAAGAGCATCTCCAGAGTTGTAAGCTAAAAATCGGAATATTATCAGCTCAATTTTGGTCGTCTATTCCAACCACACCCTCTAGGGTGAAAGTCGGATAAAACGGATCGAAAGTAACCTTTTCATACTTTATTTTTCTTCGAAAGTACAAAATTAATTCCTATTCCAATTTCAAAATTTTCCAAATCTATAAATTATTTTCAACTACAAAAGTTATGGAAATTTCGGAAATCACATGAGTTTTAACATTTATAAAAAGATTCGGAAACTTTCATAAATTTTAAAAAATAAAAACCACCCTGTTTTATAAAATCATAAAACTAAAACTACTAATATGATATATTCAAGGGCAAATGATGAAAAACCCCAGTGGTAAGGCTTAATTACAAAAATTCCCCACATGTTTGCGTGATTATGAAAATCCCCTTCCGACGAGTGTTTGACGGTTAAATTCATAGAAATGTATTTTGCCCATTTTTCTCTTATGATATTTGAAAAACAATAAAGGAACAATTATATATGAGAACCCCCCGAGGTAATGTGTAACTACAAAATATCTCCCATATTTGCGTAACTACGAAAAACACCATGAGGTATGTTGTCATCTCACACACACACCTTATAGTTCTACTTTTTCACGAAAAAAATAATATATTGATAATTACCCTAATATCTCTCAGAAGAAAGAAGTAAAAGCGATGATTTCTTTGTTTGGATTGAGTTAAAAAAATTATGATTTATTTATATTTAATATATACTTTATGCACTTCGTGTGTTCAAAATTTATTAAAAAATAATGGAAATATTTGTAGCGCAAAATAAGAAATACGAGAATATTTAAAAAATATGTAAACGCGATTGTATTGAATAAAAAATTAAAAAAATATATAAAAATATGAAAATAAATAAATAAATAAATTTTATGTTACAAGATATGTTTAATTATTATTATTATCATTATTATTATTATTATTATTATTATTATTATTATTATTATTATTATTATTATTATTATTATGTATATATATATTTATATATATATATATATATATATATATATATATATATATATATATATATATATATATATATATATATATATATATATATATATATATATATATATATATATATACATTATAATTTTAAAATTAAAATAACTACGTTTTTTTAAAATATATTATAATTTTACCCCCTAAGTAATTAGTATGCTTACAATTACCACTCTAGCGCCAAAATGACATTTTCAGAGGAATATTTCATGTAATTAAGAAGATTCTGCTAAAAGTAACACCGTTGGGGAACTTTGTAGGACGGCAACATACGTTAGGGGAATTTTCGTAATCACGCAAACATGAGAAGGATTTTCATAATTAGACTTTACCTCAGGGGGATTTCACGTAATTTGCCTTAAATTTATTATTATATTTTTATGCAAAAAAAAAAAAAAAATGGTCGGACAGAACACCGATCAAAACCGATGGAGCTTTCTAATGCTGAAATTCTTATACAGCTAGAAAAAATAGAAAATGTTGTGCTTGGCAAGCAGTCCACGGATAAAAAACGAAAGCGTCCTTCGCATGACTTATGTTGGACAAAAAAAAGTATATTATTTGAGTTGCCATATTGGTCTAAACTAAAATTACGGCACAATCTTGATGTAATCCACATTGAAAAGAATATATGTGATAATGTGATGGGAACTATATTAGATATTGATGGTAAAACAAAGGATACTGAAAAGTCTCGTTTAGATTTAGAGGATATAGGTGTAAGAAGTGAGTTACACTTGAAGCCAATAGAAGGTGCCAAAGCAAATAAAGAAGGTAAGCTGAAGTGTTTAAAGCCGCGTGCACTTTATACCCTATCCCGAAAGGAGAAAAAAGATTTTTGTGAGTTCTTGAAAGGAGTAAAATTCCCGGATGGGTACGCCGCAAATATATCCAAATGTGTGAATATCAAAGATGGTAAGATAACAGGGCTGAAAAGTCATGATTGTCATGTTCTATTACAACGTTTGCTTCTTGTAGGGTTGCGTGGTTACTTACATAAAGATGTTCTTAATGCTATTACCGAGTTGGCAAGTTTTTTCAGACAGTTATGTTCTAGAAAATTGTGTTTGGATGTTCTTGAAAATTTTGAGAAAATGATTCCTGTGATATTAAGCAAGTTAGAAATGATATTTCCACCTGCTTTCTTTGATGTGATGGTCCATCTAGCAATTCATTTGGCACAAGAAGCAAAGATTGGTGGACCTGTTCACTATAGATGGATGTACCCTATCGAAAGGTAACGAATTTAGTTTTACTTTTTCTTTTCTTGATTTGTTTGCTTAGTTGCATAGCTTATATTTTTTTATCTATGTTATGTGTCAGATTTATAGTTATTTTCATATAATTATAGGTATCCTGGTAGTCTGAAAGGGATGGTTCGAAATAGAGCTCGTCCCGAAAGCTCAATCGCAGAGGCTTATATCGTGAAAGAGTGTTTGAGTTTTTGTTCATTGTATCTCCATGAAATTGAGAAGAAATACAATAGAGAGCAAAGAAATTATGATGGTGATGAACATCCAGATGCAACAATCTCTGTTTTTCGAAGTAAAATTCGAACTTTTGGAGAAACAGATTTTGTACAGTTGACTCCTCAACAATATAGTTCATTGCATTGGTTTGTCTTGAATAATTGTGTGGAGTTAGGTTCATATTTGAGGTAAGTAGAATTTTTAAATACCATAACAGCACTTTAATGTTATTTGATGGGTTAATTTTTCATTTTACAGGGAGCATGAATAAGAACTTAAACAAGAAAATCCTATTGGTTGGGAGACTAGACAAAAGAAAGAGTTTGCTTCATGGTTTGATAGTCGAGTAAGATCTCGAAATTATGTTTTCATTTTTTTCATATATTAATATTTTCCTTATTAAACACATGTTAACTCACATTATTTCATAAAATTAGATGAAAACGTTGAGCAGCATAAAATCCCCAGAAGCTACCAATGAACTTCTTGCACTTGCCTCTGGGCCTGATTATCGTATTAGTAAATGTAATGGGTGCATCGTAGAAGGTGTCAAGTATCTATCAATCAAAAGAGATTCTAGACGGGTGACACAAAATAGTGGAGTTTGTACACATTCTGTTCACAAAGGTCAAATGATCAAATTTTATGGTATCTTAGAAGATGTGATTGAGTTCAGCTATACCCACGGTTACCGATGCGTACTATTCAGTTGCAAATGGTTTAATTTGGATCGGAACAAATTAGTAAAGATAGATAGTGATCTTACAAAGCTTAAATGTGGGTGAGTTGTGGTATGAAAGTGAACCTTATAATTTAGCAAATCAAGTATCCCAAGTGTTCTATGTCAGTGATACAAAATTAGGTGGAAATTGGAAAGTAGTTCAACATGTACAACATCGACATCTTTTCGACCCATCATTCATTCGATTTATCGATGGAAATGAACCTGATACGAATGACGCGTTTCAACAAGAAAGTTGTGCTCATATTAACAATCAAGAGATTGGATTGATACACCGTAATAATGAAGCTCTTTTGGAGATCGAAATTCCAGAAAAGATAATTTATCCACGTGTTCACAATGATAAAGATGAAGGAGAAGATGATGATGGAGAAGATGACACTCTAGATGAGTATTGGAGCAGCGACGATGAAGTTGCATCTCATGCTGACATAGATAGCGACTTGGAATAGTAAAAAGATCCAGGTATAAAGAATTTAAAATAATTTCTGCTATTTTCAATGTTTATTATTTGATATTTATTTATTTTTATTGTTTAGATATTGATCGTATATGTAACATTGGTGCTCCCGTGGGTCAATTTACAATTTTCAAGAATTTCAACATGGGTTGAACAAGTTATTCAACATGAGGTAATTACTTTTGTTCATAGTGATATTTAAATCTTAAATGACATTTATCTATAGCAAGTGTCCACTCACATCCACAATATTCAGCAAGAAAGTTGAATGTGACTAAATTGGTATGGAGTTGAGGTTGTATGCTCAATTCATAACTTGCCCGTTTCTGGTTTAGTTGATCCTTAATTATTTTCTCGTAACTTTCTTTTTTCCTTTTTGCTTCTTTTTACGTCTTAATTTGTCCGAGAATAGTGTTTATGTATGTGATTGGGGTTTTACATTTTCAAGAAATTAATTAATGAATAACTTCAGTGTTTTTTTTTCCTTTGCAGGACAAAATCATAGTTGAATGTGGTACAAGTATAACTGACTTTCAAGAACTTGCAAGGCAAGCCCTTCAAAAAATGTATGTTCAGGTCAAGGGTTCAAATATTGAAGCTTTTGCTTCTGCGTCTTTTGATGATTCATTATGCTGGGAAGTATATATATATATATATATATATATATATAATCTTATCAAGTATTTGAGCTTTTCATTTTGTTTGATGTGTGATTTTTAAGATAATAACTCCGATTTGAAGGTGAAAAGAAATTCACTAGGGACATCAATAAATATTTTATTATCAAGTTCAACAAAGGCACGAAAATTAAATCATTAAGGTCTACAGGATTGTTGAGGATGTTCGCATATGATCGTACCCTTAGTTGGTATAATTTATCTTTTTTCTTTTGAAATATTGCCGAAGTCACTTGAAAATATTACCTGAAAATATTACCAGACTAAGGTATCTTTCTAGTTCATTGTCTGTATTATGTCCTAACATTATAGCTTCAGTATATTGAACTGGTATGTGTGTGTATATATCGTGGTGTCTGAATATGTGTAGTGCTTCTTCGTTGTTGATTGAAGTATTATATTTGGGGTCCATCATATTATTAGTATCTAGTAGCAGTTGGTATAGATATCTGAAAAAGTTCTTAAGTTGGATGTCATACTTGATACTGCTCAATTTTTTATATTATCAAAGTTTTCATTTTGTTCATGTTAAATATTTTTGCAGCAATTGTAGTTACAAATGACGAAACTGATTACGTCAGAGAATTAGATGTCACTCACCTGACAACAAAACTTAGTTTTTTCGCTTCTCTTTTTGGCATTATTTTTTTTGTCTCAAGTCATTTGACTATTTTATCGACCAAAAAAGTGCTAGTTTGGCTGTAATTTACATTTATATTACACTATGTTACACTTTGTGACCATAAATTTCATTGAACTCATATTACTTGATTGACTTTTGACATATTTGTTGTTTCTATATGATGGTAGTCAATGATTGAAATAACCCAAACTCAAGATGGGAAAGTAGGAGACGAGCCAACATCTGTCATTTTCCTTGGTATGTATTCAATATTTGATTTATTTTCTATGAAAAAAGATGGTACTTTTTCTACTGTCCACTTGTAAGCGCATGTCTAGTACATATGAATGCTATCGACGTTTATGTGGTGTATATATGTGAATTTTCTAATGATTAGACATTTTTTAGCATATACACACATGCTAGTGTATATTATAGTCAAAATTTAATATTATATATGCTTATAATGAGTTTATATATATATATATATATATATATATATATATATATATATATATATATATATATAATTAATTATACATTATTTTTTATTGGTGCAATGTGATAATATTAATTGGTTGTCTGTCCAAAATTTTGGGGTAGAATATTTTTAGTTTTTTGTTATGTTTCTTTAGATATGAAGTCTTGATTGATTTCTTTATATTTGACTGATCCATTTGATCAAGGTGGTAAAATCATTCATGTTGCGAAAAAAAGCCTTCATTGACGATAAATATCATCCCACAGTCACATGCATGTTGGGGTAATGATGATTACTATTTAATTTGTAGTTGCTTGGCTGAGTTATCTAGATTGTAGTAACACGTTTTTTTCGATGGATCGACAGATTACAGTCAAGCTCTGGAACAGGCTATTTTTGTATATGGCGAAATTGCAATGAATGCAGTATATGATCGTAAGTTTATTGCTCCTATTATTATTTACAATGTAAACATGGTTGAATTTTTTAACACATACACCTTATTCTAGTCCTACCAGATTTTTGTCAATACTTTGTAGGTGCTAGGTAATAGATCTATAAAGAGTATGATCTACGGGTGCAATTGTTTTATCTCTAAGTTGTTCACTAATAATTGTTGTTGAAGTTGTTATTTTATCTCGTCAATCAAATTAGTCGTGGTGTATCGAATTTTTTTTTTTAATCTGGTGATTGAGCTTTTACCTGCATAAAATTGGTGTATCTATTTCTTAGATATGTAAGAATGACGACTTATCAATTTTTTTTTTTCTGATTGTACTCATGTGGATTTAGAGCTGGACACTGTGTGTTGATGAGACAATCATATAGCAATTCAGCCTCTTGTGTCGCACGTTCGGAAAATATTGAATTCGACAATCGTAGTGAAGTGACTATTTGAGTGAGATAGTATATAGGGCAGATAGAGTTATTGGTGGGAGGAGACAATTTGATGAACCAAAAGAGTTATTCTGATCTAATCATTATGACACTCAAGAGTGCTCACATCACACAATTGTGGGAAAATGCGTAGTTCACACTTTCAAGAATTATATTAAGTTGGGCAGTGTTGGTGTAGACAAATATTATTGTCGCTTTGAGTACAAACCTGCCTCTGCAGCTTTTCGGCCTAATCGAGTGGCAAAATGTGTGTGTTGGATTACGGATATACAAATTGTTTTTTCTTGGGTTTGTTTTTCATTATATTGTGAATTGGTGTAGTCTGTTTGTTATAGTACATGTATAATGATTGGTGATATTGCATTATATGAGATGTCCGTGTAATTTTTGTAGGTATCATCAACTTGTGTATTTACATTTTGTAGTTTCTCTATTATTTTTCAGATAGACTAGATGATAACAAAGCTATTATTTTGTCACCGTTTCTTGGTCTTTAACATATATATGATTTAGCAACCAGTTATTATTTTACGGGGACTCGATGAGTATTATAATATGGTAGCAACAAACATTAATATTATTGCGACTAGTAATTTTATTGCTATATTGGTATCTTTGATCACTCAAAACGACATGGTCATTGTATATTTTTATGTGTCTCTATAGCGATTATTCTTTTAGCGACCAAAACGACATGGTCATTGTATGTTGTATCTCCTGCGACTATCATTTTTACCAACCAAAAAGAAATGGTTGTTGTATGTGTATTTATAGCGACCATTCATTTAACTACCAAACCGACATGGTCATTATATGTGGATTTATAGCGATTATTCTTTTAACAACCAAATCGATATGGTCATTGTATGTGTATCTATTGCGACTATCATTTACCAACCAACAAAAAATGGTCGTTGTATATGTATCAACAACGACTATTCTTTTAACAACCAAAATGATGTGGTCATTATATGTGTATCTATTGCGACTATCCTTTACCAACTAACAAAAAATGGTCGTTGTACGTGTATCAGTAGCGACTATTCTTTTAGCAACCAAAACGATATGGTCATTGTATGTGTATCTATAGAGACTATGCATTTACCAACCACATGATATGGTCATTGTATGTGTATCTATAGCGACGATGTTTATACAACAACGACCATAAATCTTAATTTTAGCGAGTAGAAATTCGTCACTGGTAATTACATCTTTAGTGAATACAAAGTATGTGGTCACTATATGTATATCTATAGTGACGATGTTAATACTACAACAACCATAAATCTTTGTATCAGCGAGTACAAATTTGACGCTGACGATTACATCTTTACTCACCATTATTAGATGGTCACAAAAGTATACACTTTTAATGACAAACTAAAAAACTCGTCACTGAGTACTTTTAGAGCAACTCCAATGGGAGTATCAAATGGATTATGAAATCCATAAACCACCTTTTTGATATTCCAAAATTAAAATTTTTCACTCCAATGGGAGTATCAAAATGGGTAAGTATTTTGATATTCTACCTCTTTGAATATAAAAATACATCCCGGAAATTGAGTTATCAAAAAAATAACTACCTAAACATCCAATCAAAAAATGACACGTGGCAATTTCAAATAAAACCACTAAAAAACTTCCAATTGATTATTGATTTAGATAACCATGGTTGGAGTAAATAAGTTGTAAATAGATATTAAAATATTATTTTAATTATCAAATGAGTATTTGATAATCCAATTTTGATGTTTAGCATTGGAGTTGCTCTTAGTAGCTAACCTATCGTGGCCATTTTTATTTGATCACTATATATTTGAGCGACCATTTTTGTACTTTTAGCAACCATACCATAGGATCGCTAAAACCATTTTTTCTTGTAGTGAGCTCTCTCTCTCTAGATATTTTTCTCTGTTGTGATCTTATTGGTAACTTTTATTAAAATCTTATATTTACAATTAGCAAGTAATTTTACATATTGTGCATGCAGTGACAGTGACCATAATTTAATGAAGGCCAAGTATAAATTGAAGCTATTGTTGGGTTGAATTCAAGTACAATCTTATTATTTTTTTTTTGTGTGTGTGTGTCTATTGTATCCTGAAATTAAATAAACTGTACCATTCCTTAGATTATCATATTGACTTCAACTTAACGTAGAGTTTGTTATAATTAGTTTTAGATTAATTTTGTATAGTTTATTGTTTTGTCTACAAAAAATTACTTATCAAATTTAATTCTTTCTACTCTGATTTAAAATTAGAAATATTTTTAGACCAATAGACAATTTGTTATAAATATTTTCAATTGTTTGCGGTATAAATTTTTCGATCAAATTTTGAGGTGTATTTTTTTTTCTTTATCTTACAATGATTGAACGTAATTTGTGCTGAGTGAGTTTCTTACTTCTTAAACATTGTGTTTTTTTTTCTGTTTTTGTTCATTTGCATGATTTTGCAAAATTAGTCATCCGTGCTTTTGAAGATATGAATTTTATATCACATATATACACTTTTAAATAGACTAATTATTTTCTTCTCTTTTGTAGTGGTTCCCGTGCAACGCACGGGTATGTTTACTAGTAATATATAAATACACAATTTTTAAAAGGAATATAGATTCATAAAAGGATACGCAACCAATTATTGATACTAAATTCCAAATTTAGATATAAAGAACAATTGGAAAGATTTAAATCATACGGTATTTCTAGTCTTTCTTTACGCTTTTAAATATTTTAATAAATTCTACATATATGAATAAAACTAAATCTTAAGACATTAGTCAGGTAAATCTTGAATGAAAATATATCATTGGTTATGAGTGCATTAAGATACGGAAAATATTTTTTTTAAATATAGTTGCTACATAAATGCATATATTTATCTTATATATAAAAGAAAGATATATCTTATACTGCTCATTTCTTTTTTCTTTCTGTTTTTTTTCCAATTTTTCAGTAATTATTTTATTTGTGCACTAGTTCACTTTGAAAAAAAATACTAGTCCAACATTAAGAAAAAGAAAAAAAAAGAAAGGAAAAGAAAAAAGGAAAAAAAGCAAAAAGAAGGGGCAACAATTAATACGGCAAATAAACAATAACAGAAAACAAAAGTTACTCTCCTAAGCCTAATTGATTTGAACTTAGTTATAATATACGAAAGAAATGGAGGAAAAAGAAAACAAAAACAATATTAACCACGATCTAAAAAGTCGTTTACTGCTCCACAAAAGAAATGTCATAGGGCAGTTTTCTCATAAAAAAGTATATATAGGAGGACTTATTCGACCCTACACCCGGGTGATAAACACTGGGTGGGCTGCCACGTGTCCTTTTTTGTATTGTATAATATAGGGGTTTTTGTGCATATGTCTCTAACCAAGCGTCTTTATTATTCTATGTTTAGGGCTATATATCATTCACTAATAAGCCCATCCCTTTAATACTTATTATAAATAAAGGAAACATACATGTACATGACAAAATTACCCCCAACCGTTTATACCCAATTCTTAATTGTAACCCTTATTTAATCAATTTTGACCACAAAAATCCAATTTTGTGTTCTTTTTTTTTCAAAAGAAAACTTTTAGCCGCCGGATTCCGGCGTTAACTTTTGATTTTTTTTTTCTCGTCTTTTTTTTTTCCCACCAGCGGATTCGGGCATTGACTTGTTTTAGTGTTTTTTTTTCTTTTTTTCTTTTTACGTCCGTTGCTAAGCGTTGACCGTAATTGTGTTGTCACTGACTGTAAATTAACATAATTATACTGTCAATGACAATACATTAACGTACTTGTACTGTCGTTGAGAATACATTTATGTAATTGTTCTGTCGTTGACAGTAAATTAACGTAATATTATTTTTTTTTGTTATTTTTTTTAATTTTGTTTGATTTGTTGATAAGTCAACGTAATTATATTACTGTCGCTGTCAGTAAAATAACTGTAAACACAATAATATTACTGTCAACCACATCAATATTATTATTTTTTTGGGCTTTTTGTTTTGTTTGAGTTATTCACGGAGTGACGTAATAATATTACTGTCTATTATTGTAATATTACTGTAAGCACAATACTATTATTGTGGTTGACGGTAACATTACTGTTGTTATAGTAATATTGTTGTCAACCACATCAATATTATTATTTTGTTTGGGATTTTTTTGTTTGATTGAGTTATTCAGGGAGTAACGCGGTAATATTACTATTATTGTAATATTATTGTTGTTGACGATAATATTATTGTTATTACAGTAATATTACTGTCACTTCCAGTAATATTATTTCTTTTGGGTTTTTATCATGTTTACATTTGTTGAACGGTCAACATAGTAATATTACTCTATTACACAATAATAATGAGTTTTGTTGTGTTAATATTATTGCGCAAGAGATTAATATAGCAATATTAGTGTATTAAACTGTCGTATAGTTAATTTTTTACTATGTTTAACAGTAATATGGTTAATATTACTGTCAATCACTGCAATATTGATATTTAAACGAAAAAAAAGATATTACAGAAAGAAAGAAAGAAAGAAAGAAAGAAAGAAAGAAAGAAAGAAAGAATTTTTTTTTTTGAAAAGGTCAACGCCGGAGAGTTCATAAAAATGTATTTTGTGTCAAAATGGAATAATTTGTGAATTTTGGGTCAAATGGAGGTTAAATCAATTTAAATGATGAAATTGGAACATATTAAAGTATGAGGTGCTATTTTAGTCTTATACAAAAATCTAGACCATGTGTGGACTTTTTTGTAAAGGAGTTTATTGTCTGGATGTCTTTACCAATAAGTACCCATTGATGGGCTTATTTGTAAAGACCCCTATAACATATTCGCCTGCTTGGATTTACCTTTAGGGGTCTTAGAAAATTAAAGAAAAGGACGCGTGGGATCAGAAGACCCACCCGGTGTTTATCACCGAGTGTAGGGTCAAAGGAGACATATAGCAGAAGACCCACCCGGTGTTAACCGCTTCAGCAAGGACCCAGTCTTTGTTAACCTCTCCGCACACGATGTGAACCTACTCACAGCAGATCTTTTCATAAACTCCCGCATCCTATCATCTGTGAAACCACTAACCACTACATATATATAACAAAGTTTTGGTTGTTGCCTATTTATTTGTCGAGTTAAATGGAACAAACCCCCTGTGTTAATCCTAAAGACCAGAAAACTCCCTGTGATAAAAAATAAAACAAAAAGTGACCCATAACCCCTGTAATCAATAGTCAAAGTTGTTTCCCCCCTCCAAATCAGATCGTCTGTGTCGTTCACTACTATTTGTGCGACTACTCATCCGAATTATGCACGATTTATGTGTAATAGGACATGATTGCCCCTCTAGTATTTACTTCTTAGTAAATAAGGCGTATTCCTGTTAGAGTAGGTGACCAACAAGCCAACTTGTGGCTGTCGTCTTTCCATTTATTCTTGTAATAAATAATCCGTTTTCGTAGTAATGATAAAACACATTGGCATTCTATATCTTTGTCCCTTGTTCAAACATAGATATAGTCCTTACAGTTATTACAAGTACTTGTAATTGATCTTTTAGGGTCGTGAGAGATTTACTTAAGTATTTTAACTGTTAAACGTGTTCCTACTAGTCGAAGGGTTACGCCACCAATGAGCATATCGGCATTTCCATTAAGAGACTAGCGCTTAGTGTATGTGTACTGCGTCTCATCAGTAAACGGTATTGTGATACGGCATGCATAAGTGGGTGCTCGTAGGTTGACGTGTTCACTGAACTCCCTCACCCTAGAAATCTCTAAGTGGTTCTCAATAATCGAGTAGAAATCTCTATGGTATAGTTGTACACCATTAGTCCTTAAGACCTAGACATCACCGTGATTTCACTAGAGGACCAGCTGTATCGTGACCTGTCCCTGAGTTCCACCGAGGACCGCCCCAAGGGTCAGTGTTCGTGCAGTCCAAAATCTAGTTGGAGGTCTGTGCATTGTAGTTGGGGATTCGATCGCTAGAATAGTCTTGGATGTCCGGTGTGTTCTCATAGTTTGTAATCTTTAAGTCTCTGGCCGGAGCTGACTAAATGATGATTAGAAAATCGATTCTCTAAGTCATGCACGTACCGATTACAATACTTAGAACAATCGCACAGTTATTGAACTACTACTATCTCGATGAACCAATGCCTTTAGTTCAATTGGGACATAGGAATCGAAGGGATCGTACTGTACGTTAAATATATCAAAAGGTTCTTGCAGGCACTTCATTTGTATCTAGGGAATCATGACGCGTAGTTTCTAGACGCCATTCTTGACTCGTTGGGTGGTTAATTTGAAACGAGCTTCACCGTGATCGTAACTCTAGGGACGAGTTTAAACCGCAAAGGGTTGTGGACCCACGACTACCTTACTCCTGAACCATCGAGGGTCACACTCCTCGTGCACTCGAGTTCTTTGAATAAACGGTCAAAGATAAAAATGTTTAATCTTTGCATGAATGGAAGTCAATGTGATTGAGTCCAACATTCGTTATTTGGAATTATGAATGAGAATAAGAAAAGGAAAAGAATAGGCAACATCTTAGTGAACTTTCTAAATTGGGAAGTTTCCAAATTTAGAAGGTCCATTGAATTAGGGCTTCCACTTTTGGAAATTGGAAATCGAGAATTGGCGCTCGTAATAACCAGGACGTTTCAATGATTCCAAAAATGTAATCGTTATAATTTTTCTATCATTGAGTTGTGAGAAACGAGCGAGTAAAGACTAACGAACTTAAGTTGTTGGGCCCGGTCCAACTTAAGCCCGTTAGGGCTTTTATACAAGACACTATAAATACATGATTTATAGGTCTTTCACATCACACAATAACAAACCCTAGCCACTCTCTCACAACCCTCGGCCACTCTTCGCTGCCGTCGTTCGTCGCCGGAATCGGCCTCACGCGCCGATTGCTATTGGTAGCTTCTTTCCTTTTTCTTTTTCTTCCGTCTATTCTGACCTTTGCGTGTCTAGTGCCACGTATTTAGTAGATCTCAGTATACGAGGTGAAATCCAAGAGGAGGAAGACCAAGGAGTCGAATTGCCGAGAAGCCATCGACGAAGCACCGCCGCACGCGCCCCCACGTGCCGCCCGAAGACCACGCGTGGATCTCACGCACCGCCGTCATTGAGCGCGTCCGTCATTGCTGCACCGTCGTTGCTCCTCGCGACTGCACATATTGGTTTCCGTGGCAGTTTGCTTCAATCCGAGAATTTGCCTCACGCTTCAAGAGTTAATTTTCGGATCTGTTTTTATTAAGGTTTTAATTTAATTAGATTAAATTATATGTTAATATTCGCAGTATGAATTTCCGTGAATTGCTACACGTGATTGTTTGTATGAATTCATGATTTACTGCGAGCGTGCTATGTGATTTACTATCGAATTAATTATACGCATGTTGTTTTAATTTTCACTGGAAGCGTTAAGGTTTGTAATTAATTGCTTAATATGAGTCGAGCATGTGTTTATATGAATTAAATCGTTTATATCATATAATTTTTTTTGTTTTCCGCTGCGTACACGTGCCTGATTCCCAACAATTCCCTCTTACAATCCGAAATTAGGGTTTATAATTCCTCTCAAAAACCAAAATTAGGGGTCAATCAAGCTCATGTCTTCCTCTTCGTCCAACACCGCTGCAAATAGAAGAAATATGAAGCTGCATATGGATTTGCGTTACGCAACACCTCCGTTTTGTTATTGCGGACAAAGGTCTTCTCTCGAGATTGTTGAATCAACAACAAAACCGTCAATAGGTAGGTTGTATCATAACTGCGAAATCCGAAGGTGGAAATTTTTCGAATGGTGCGAATCGATTCGAGCTACTTGGGAACCCGTTGGAATTCCTGTCAAATATCCAGCTTAGGAAGATGTAGTGCAGGATAAAGTTGAGGAGGAGGAGGATGAAATAATTTCGAGATGCACAAGTGTTCATAGATCGAGTGCAAAATATTGTGGTAATAGTTTTCAAATTTCCTGGGTTATATGTGCATTGTTGTTTGTTATGATGATGGTACTTTTGCAGAATATTTAGAACATTTGTAGGCAGTGATGGATATTACAGTTATTGATGGCTTAAGTAGTATGCATGTTATGTTTGTCTTGTTTGTATTCAATGTTTCAATTGCTCCAATTTCTAATGAAAATATAGTTGGGTTTGTTCCAATTTCATTTTTTAATTTTTTATGATGTTGTTTGCCAAATATTCTTATCGGAAAAAAAAGAACCAACATAATCTTACATAACCAACTCTGAAAAAAAAAATGGCTAGATCAATCCTAAATTTTCACTTTCCCCAAACATGTTTTAACTTCAAACAACAACAATAATGACAAATAAATATATTGAGAACATTCTAACAAACTGAGTTTTACTAATGTCTTCATGAGAAGCTAAAAACATGCAAAATAAGCATTCACAATGGATGAATGTTACTAATACAGTCATTAATAAGCCATGTTACATCAGAAGTTTCAAAAATATTGTTTATCAAAAAGGCTTCATAATAAGCAATAACAAAAACTCTTCATAATAAGCAATAACAAAAACTGAATTATCATCATCACTTGTTTTCTAAATCTTCCACAACTTCTTCTTCTTGGACCTATCTTTGGTGATTTGCACTTCATAGATCTGGACCTTCCTTTTTCTTTTGGGATGTGTTGAACTAGCACCACCTTCTACAGTGGATGAGGCCTCTCCTGGAGGAGCAAAAGCAGTATTTGATGAGGCCTCTTTTTCATGTCCAAGCAGAGCTGGATTTCTTCTCCCCTGGTAAACCTACAATGAATATAAAATAAGTTAAATTCAAGTAAACTAACTAATCTACAAATCAAGAAAACTACATTTTACCCTTGATGGTTGAGCTGCATTTGTATTCACAACTATTGACTCTTGACAGGATACTGGAGCCCCTAATGGTAGAGGTGTAGTACATCCAGATCTTATAAATTGAGAAGTTCTTGGAGTTCTAGACTTCACTACCAATGAAGGGACAGGAGATGCAGTATGGCCAGTTGTTTCTGCTCTTGGAGTTGTTGGAGGATCAGGAGATGCAGTATGGCCAGTTGTTTGTGCTCTTGGAGCTGTTGGAGTGGCAGGAGATGCATGTTGGCAATCAGGCACCGGTACGCAGCGGAAAACAAAAATTTTATGCGAATTTAAATCACATAATCACATGCCCGACATATATTAAAAAATTAATTGCGTACCTTTGCGCTTCCAGCGAAATTTAAAAACAAACATACATGCGAATTATTTAATAGAAATTAAATCAACTAGCATACTCGCATTAAATCAAATAATCATGCTCGTAGTAAATAATCAGTTTCATGTAGTCACATAAAATCATACAACATACTTACTAAATGAACATGCATATTTAATTTAAATAAAAACGAACCGAATAAATACGGATTCGAATCATTACCTCTTGAAGTGTGAGGTAGACACACGAGTCGAAGCAAGATTGCCACGGAAACAAATCCGTGCAATCCGGGGCAGCAACGGCGAAGCGGCAGCGGCGGTGATGCGAGCTACGGCGGTGCATGTGGTTCACGCGCTGTCTTCGGGCGGTGCGTGCGTCGTCGGCTCGGTGGCTGCTCCTCGATTCTTCGATCATCCTCCTCTCGAATTTCACCTCATATACTTCGATCTACTAAAACGTGGCACTAGACACGCAGTAGTTAGAATAAATGAAAGAATAAAAAGAAAAACGATGTACCACGATTAATCGGCCAAGGGAAGGCCGATTCTGGCGAACGAACGGTTTCGAAGTTCACATAAGCTAGGGTTTCCCTTTTGAAATACTAACACTAAGTGCTAACACTTTGAAATGCTAACACTTGGAAACCCTAGTTTCAAAGTTTCAAAGTTTCAAAGATATATCACAATACCGTTTACTGATGACTTGCAGTACACATACACTAAGTGCTAGTCTCTTAATGGGAAAGGCCGATATCCTCATTGGTGGCGTAACCCTTCGATTAGGAACACGTTTAACAGTTATAATACTAAAGTAAATATCTCACGATCCTAACAATCAATTACTAGTACTTGTAATAACTGTAAGGACTATATCTATGCTTGTGACAAAGGGACAAAGATTAGAATGCCAAGGTGTTTTATCATTAATACGAAAAAGGTTTGTTTATTACAATAATAAATGGAAAGACCACAACCACAAGTTGGCTTGTTGGTCACCTACTCTAACAATCTCCCACTTGACCTAAAGCCAACTACCCATGAATCGCAATCCCATCGACTCTCGATGTTTCTCATGGACCGACCTTTAACTTCACCTCTATCAATGATCTCTCGAATCACATGATACTTCCTCAGAATATGCTTGGACTTCTGATGAGATCTCGTCTCCTTAGCTTGTGCCACGGCTCCGGTGTTATCACAGTACAACGGTACTAGATCATTAGCATTCGAAATTACACCCAACTTTTGGATGAATTTCCTTATCCAAGTCCCTTCTTTTGCAGCTTCGGATGCTGCAATGTATTCAGCTTCGGTAGTGGAATCGGCCGTCGTGCTTTGCTTGGAACTCTTCCAACACACGGCACCACCATTAAGCGTGAATATAAATCCCGAGTTCGACTTTGAGTCATCCATATCCGATTGAAAACTAGAGTCGGTAAAGACCTATAATTTCAATTCGGCACCCCCTAGACCAAAAATATGTCCTTAGTCCTTCGTAAGTACTTGAGGATATCTTTCACGGCCTTCTAGTGAGCTGGACTGGGGTTAGACTAATATCGGCTTGTGACACTCACAGCATACGCGATATAGGGTCTCGTACATAGCATACCATACATTATGCTTCCTATGATAGAACCATAAGGTGTCCTTTTCATCTCCTCGATTTCACTAGGTGTCTGAGGACACATAGATTTCGAGAGACGAACCCCATGGGACATTGGCAAGAATCCCTTCTTGGATTCTTCCATGCTACATCGTTTCATAACGGTGTCTATGTACAGGCTTTGGGATAAGCCAAGCATCTTTCTTTCTCTATCTCTATAGATGCGTCTTCCTAATACATAAGATGCTTTTCAATGAGAAACCTGTGGAGAACCATGCTTTCGTTTGTTGCAACATTCCTACGTCATTCCCAATGAGTAGAATGTCATCAACATAAAGCACCAAAAATATTATTGCCCTCCCACTAACCTTCTTGTATACACAAGGTTCCTCCGGATTCATCTCAAAATCAAACTCGTTGATAGTTGAGTCGAACCTAATGTTACAAATATGGGATGCTTGTTTCAATCCATAAATGGATCGCTGGAGCTTGCAAACCTTTTGCTCACTTGCAGAAGATATGAAGCCTTTCGGCTGCGCCATGTAAATTTCTTCCTCAATATCTCCATTAAGGAAGGAGGTCTTGACAACCATTTTCCATATCTCGTAGTCGTACCACGCAGCTATGGTCAGCAAAATCCTTATGGACTTCAGCATCGCGACTGGCGAAAAGGTTTCGTCATAGTCAACACCTTGCCTTTGAGTATATCCTTTCGCTACCAATCTAGCTTTATAGGTCGATACCTTTCCATCCACTCCAATTTTCTTCTTATAGATCCACTTGCAGTTTATGGGAACAATTCCCTTAGGTGGATCCACCAAGGTCCACACCTTGTTGGAGTACATAGATTCCATTTTGGATTTCATGGCAGTTAGCCAATGTCCCATGTCCGCATCCGATACGGCCACATTGTATGTTCTTGGATCTTGTCCAAGATCAACATGATCTTCATCATTTTCGAGTAGGAATAACCTATCCGGCATTTTCTGAACTCTTTCGGATCTACGTACCGTAGGTTCAAGAGGTATATTAGTGGATTGTTGTATTGGTTCGATTACTTATTCATGTGCTTGAACTTCACTTTGGGGTTCTTGAAATACTTCAAGTTCTATCATGCTGCATTTTCTATCGACTAGAAACTCGCTTTCTAAAAAGGTGGCATTTCTCGAAACAAACGTCTTTGCTTTTGTTATTATGTGACTCATATCCACGTGTACATCCCAAGTAGATACTTTATCTGGGTTAGCAATTAAAGTAAATCCAAAAGGATGAGCTGGAAAGTGTAAGGAGCTGTTACACTAGAAGGCAGAATCCGTGAGGACCACTCTGACATTGGTGGACACCTGTCGAGCTCTCAGTGGTTTGCTTGGGGACCAAGTTTGCTTTTTGCTAGGGTTTTCTGCATATATTAAGCACTTGGTGGATGAGGCTTGGTGAAAAAAAAGGCTAATCAAGGGGATAAGGCTTGAAGGGCTGGAAACTCAAGAACAAAAAGAATAAGCTAGAAGGAAATCAAGAAAGAAATCTTCACAGATTCAGTGAGATTTGGGGTTGGGAAAAAAGAGAGAAACAGTGAGGTATACACAGGGGAGTGTCAATACAGCTTAGGTGAAATAGCTGTTGAGAGCTTGAGTGTTTTCACTATCTTGTAATCTGTAACCTTCTTGTTCTAGTGGATTTTTTGTTCTCTCTACACATTGGATGTAGGCCTGTGGTGATACAGGTCGAACCACTTTAAATATCGTGTTCTGTATCTGTTTTATTACTTTCAGTGTTAGATCTGTGGTAACTATAGTTATATTATCTGCATCGGTGACAACCGTCGGTTGAGTCAACACAGTGATATTTGTGTATTCTTCTTGGTTTTGATTCTAATTGTGTGTGTCTTGTTATTGTCTGTCGACCATTATTCACAACAATTGGCGCCGTCTGTGGGAAGTAGCCACACACAGTATGGGATCTACCAAGTTTGAGGTGGAGAAGTTCTCGGGATCTAGTGATTTTGGTCTTTGGAGGGTGAAGATGAGAGCCATGTTGGTGCAGCAGGGGTTGAGAGATGCTTTGAAGGGTGCCAAAGAGCTTTCGGATTCCTTGTCAGAAAAGGAGAAGAATGACTTGATGGATAGAGCTCACAACTCGATCATCTTGAGCCTTGGTAATAAGGCTCTGAGGGAAGTAGCTAGAGAGACCACTGCACAAGGCGTTTGGTTGAAGTTGGAACAACTGTATATGACCAAATCTCTCACAAACAGACTCTACTTGAAACAGAGACTGTATTCCTTCAAGATGAGTGATGACAAGCCTCTGTCGGAATAGATAGATGAGTTCAACAAAATTCTGGATGACCTTGAGAATATTGAGGTGAAGCTTGAGGATGAAGATAAAGCTCTGATGCTACTCAATGCTATTCCAAAGTCTTATGAGCATTTCAAGGATGCACTGGTGTATGGGAGGGAACAAACCATATCATTGGAAGAGGTGCAATCTGCAATCTAGGCCAAAGAATTGCAGAAGAAACTTGAAGGGAAAGCTCATGAATCTGGAGAGGGACTCATTGTCAGGGGCAGATCTGAAAAGAGAGACTGCAAGGACAAGAAACCGAAGAACAGATCTAAGTCAGTAAAGGGCAAGAAGACTCCGGTAGAAAGGGGTGAATGGAAGTGTTATAGGTGCAAGAAACCTGGCCACTTCAAGAAGGATTGCCCGGAGAAGAAAGCACAAGATCAGAGGCAGAACAATGGAGAAGCTGGTATTATAGCTGAGGAATTTGAATCCTATGATTTCCTTGCTGTCACTGATAGTGATGTTAAGAAGGATCGGATATTGGATTCAGGATGTTCTTTTCACATGACATCAAATAAAGACTGGTTTGAAACTCTCAGTTAAATGAGAGGGGTACAGTCGTATTGGGGAATAATGATGCTTGCTATGTGAAATAAGGACTGGTTTTATCCTTGCATGGCACCCATTCTCGGCCATGACTCGGCCACACTCGAGTCATTACCGATATCACCGACTAAGGGGGTAACAGTAGGTCATTAAGCGTTTTTCATGGCGTTCAGCACAATTTTTAGATGCGTTTAGCTTGGAGAAGGGAAAAAAAAAAGGAAAATGAAAGCTCAAAGTTTTTAAAGGGCGAGACTTGGCATCTTATTAAGTTAATCACTAAAAGTGACAAAAAACTCAAAGGTTTTAAAGGTTTGTACATTTTTTCTTCTGTATGTACGTATACCTATGTCGTAAATAAAATGTATCATTTTTTCTTCTATATGTACGTACACCTATGTCGTAAATATAATGTATTGTGTATTGTTAAATTGAGGTGACTGAATCTCAATTAGCATAGACAGAAAAATGTAAGAAACATATAATAGCCTTTGTGCCTTTTAAATTTACAAGAACCTCAAAAGCTCTACTACATTGAATTTTGACAGTGATTGTTGTATTCAATAAACAAAAAGGCATCATAACCACGAGTTTTTTGAGACCGGAATCACGTAATCACTAATTTTTGTTCGCTTGCTGCCTTGTTCTTGATACTAGGGGTGGGCATTCGGGTCGCGTTATTCGGGTAATACCCAACCCGGTCGGATAATACCCGATCGGATCGGGTAATTTTCGAATTAACCAGGTTTTTTCCGGTTCAGGTATCCGGTGCTCCCAAACTAGGTCGGGTCCGGGTAATAGAAATTCTACTCGGATACCCGATCAGGTACCCGGTTAAAAGAAAATAAAACAATCATATATATATATATATATATATATATATATATATATATATATATATATATATATATATATATATATATATATATATATATATATATATATATATGGGTAAATTACACACACACCCCTGAGGTATGCTTAAATAACTGTAAGGTCCCTCTGGTATCGATAATTACACTTAGCCCCCTGAAACGTAGTCAGAAACTCTAATGGGATAATGAATTGGATACGTTATTCCGATAGGGTTCTAACGGACTATTGGTTTCAGAAAGTGGTGAAGACAACAAAGAGCTATGTGGTGACATGGCTCCCTGAACATTCCCGAACATTTCTTAAATCACTCATAGCTCTTTGTTGTCTCCACCACTTTCTGAAACCAATAGTCCGTTAGAACCCTATCGGAATAACGTATCCAATTCATTATCCCATTAGAGTTTCTGACTACGTTTCAGGGGGCTGAGTGTAATTATCGATACCACAGGGACCTTACAGTTATTTAAGCATACCTCAGGGGGTGTGTGTAATTTACCCTATATATATATATATATATATATCAAGATTTTATGTAAAATTGGTTATTGTTTGTTTGTTTGTATTTTTTTTCTTTATGTTTTTGTGATTAATTGTTTTTGTTTAACAAATTTAGTAATTCTTTTGTTTTTATCAATATGTGTGTAACAATATATTTTACTGCCCATATTTGTAACCAAGTAACAATATATTTTTGATATTTTATGAAGTGTGATGTCACATTTAGAATTGGAAGCATTAAATAATTATTATTAAAAAGAAATTAAAAAAGAAAACAAAAGAGAGAAAAATAGCAGAACCCGAACCCGACCCGATATATATATATATATATATATATATATATATATATATATATATATATATATATATATATATATATATATATATATATATATATATAAATTTTACGTATATATATTTTATGCAAAATTGGTTATTGTTTGTTTGTTTGTATTATTTTTTTTATGCGTTTGTGATTAATTGTTTTTGTTTAACAAATTTAGTAATTCTTTTGTTTTTATGAATCTGTGTGTGTAACAATATGTTTTACTGCCCGTATGTAACCATGTAACAATATATTTTTGATATTTTATGAAGTGTGGTGTCACATTTAGAATTGGAAGTATTAAATAATTATTATTAAAAACAAATTAAAAAAAAAGAGAAAAACTGCAAAACCCGAAATAACCTTTTGCAAAAAATCCGAATAACCCGAATGCCCACCCCTACTTGGTATTATATGTAATTATGTTTCTATTATTCATTTTTCTTCATAGACTGCAATTTTTTGTTTTTCCTATTGTATGCCACCGAGATGAATTGGTCATACAAACATCCGATATTATTTGCAATTTGAGTGATTGCCTAACGTGCTAAATTCTTAGTTCAAGTCAATTAGAAAACCGGGGTTCTAATGATTGAAGTTAAACTTGAGTTTAACATGTTTTTGTAGTTCGTTGATGCATGTTAATTTTCTATGATTATAACAACAACAAAACTTGTGATCTAAAGACAAGTTTAAAAGAATAAGGTAAGTAACCCTATCTCTATAGTTTCAAAGTACAATACCTATTTTTTTTTAATATGTATCAAGAGGACAAGGTTCATATTGTCAATGACGAAGATGACAAAAGGATACGAGAAATATAAAACAATCATAAAATGAAAATAATAATATTACCAACCTTAGTTGTGATAGTTGGTACTAATAACAATTAGAGTAGATGTCTAGGATTCGAATCCTACCCCTTATCCTACTTCCCAAATTTGTAACAAAAACTGAATTTCTAAAAAAAATAAAAAAAAGAATAATAATATTGAACTTTAAAAGATATAATTGGAGAAAATTACACTTTTAGTCCTATATTACACATTTTTTTTATTTCGGTCATTAAGTTTTTTCTGCAACAAAATTAGTCCTCAAATAACCAGATTTTTAGACTTTTAGCCCACAGTTCGATTTTGAAATTAGATTGGGCGGAAAAAGCACTTGGAGGCACGTGACCGTGCTATGAACCCTTTTCTTAAATATACTTATGATTTACCTCCAATTTTATTCCTACAAATTTCGCAGAAAAAAAGAAAGAAAAATAAATGTTCATTGCAATTAGTACCTCATGCTGCAAAAAATGTCCATATGTTAAAATAATTTGCAAGAACCCCGTGCTTCTCTCTCTCTCTCTCTCTCTCTCTCTCTCTCTCTATATCTCTCTCTCTCTCTCTCTCTCTCTCTCTCTCTCTCTCTCTCTCTCTCTCTCTCTCTCTCTCTCTCTCTCTCTCTCTCTCTCTCTCTCTCTCTCTCTCTCTCTCTCTCTCTCTCTCTCTCTCTCTCTCTCTCTCTCTCTCTCTCTCTCTCTCTCTCTCTCTCTCTCTCTCTCTCTCTCTATATCTCTCTCTCTCTCTCTCTCTCTCTCTCTCTCTCTCTCTCTCTCTCTCTCTCTCTCTCTCTCTCTCTCTCTCTCTCTCTCTCTCTCTCTCTCTCTCTCTCTCTCTCTCTCTCTCTCTCTCTCTCTCTCTCTCTCTCTCTCTCTCTCTCTCTCTCTCTCTCTCTCTCTCTCTCTCCTCTGATTTCTTCCTCTTCTTCTTCATATTTTTCTTTCCAATTTTTTTTACATATCTTCTCACCATGTTCATCCTAAATATGAGTTTTTTTTCTAGTGGTACCCCTGCGATAGGTATAATTGTCAACAAAGTACCCGTGCTAAAAATACTAGCATTTGCCTCCCATATTTTTTAGTCAAAGCCAACATGACCCTTATGAGCATATCGTGTGTTTCACTCGCGGCTTGTGCGAGTATTTTTTTCGATTGTAAATATGAAATGACATAAATACCCTCTTATAAATAAAGATAAACTTAATTTGATTTGATTATCAATAATCTAAAGTATTATGACCAATTTGCAATTTTAAAAAAATCCTGAATTGTCAAATCCTCAATAATCTAAAGGTTTAGGACCTATTTTTCATCAAATCCTCAATTGCCTCCCTTTATTTCTTCACTTATTTCATCCTAGTGCTCAAATAATCATCATCGCCTGCGGCAACACAACAAGACCGCCAACGCGCAGCCGCAATACCACCACCACAACCGCAGAACATCAAAACCGGATCGAGCGCGAACCCTGTCTTGTTGGTGTTGGTGTTGAAAATTGAAGATGGTTGATGCATGGGATGCGGCGGTGGATTGTCTTGATTGTTGGTGATTGAGTGTTGGTAGATGATTGGCAGCAGACTTGGGGGAAGTATTGCTGCAACTTTTTTTTTGTTTCTGGCGGCATAAGAATGAGGGAAGAAGACACGAGAAGATGACATTTTTTGTTATTTATTTTTAATTTTCTTCATTTTTGAATTAGAAAAAAAAAAGTATATGATAAAGAAATCAATAATATTTTTAATAAAATATAATGTACTAATTGCTAAAAATCCTCATAGGGTATTTATGTTATTTCACTTTTTTAGTTGATTTATTCATATTTTATTTTTCTTGGACGAAATTGTAAGCAAAACAGTTATACAGGGGCTAAATAAACAATATAGGTAAAAGTATGGTCGAAGTTTATTGTCTCGTGTCCCATACAGCTTAGCAGCAATTTCAAATCGCAGACTGAAAGTATAAAAAATTCCAGTTATTTGAGGACCAATTTCGTGACAGAAAAACTGTAAGGACCAATATTATAGAAATCGAAATTGTAATTGTCCCACATATTTATCACTGTCAAAGAGTAAGTTATTTATTGGGAAATATACAATTTGCATCCCTCAAGTTTGCACCGATTTTATATTTGGTCCCCAATGTCCATATAAAAATCCATTTGGTCCCTCGTGTTTCCAAAATCAACACTTTCAGCCATTTTCGTCAATTTTCCGTTAGTACAATCGGAATCAAGTTTGTGCGCTTCACTGCCTTAACTGACAGACTAACAATAAATTGATGGAAATGATCAAATGTGTTAAATTGTATTGAAAAATGAAGGACTAAATGTGTTTTTGTGTACATGGAAGTCCAAATGTGAAATCGGTGGAAATTTAAAGAATGATACTTGTATTTTAAAGTTAAAATGGTATAAAATCAAAATGAACCCGATTTATAATATAATTCAAGCTAAAAATGTATCACCCAAATTTACAAGAACAACTATATGTAGTATATATGCAATGGAATCTTATATATGATAAAGACATAGACAAAATACAACTATTAAATTTATATTATAAATTCTCTAAATGTGTGTACATTCTTACGCTGCTATATAATATTAGTTTATTGGGAAACTTACGGTTTTACGTTTGCAACAATTTCATATTTGATCCCTCATGTTCCAAAAAATACATCTGGTCCCTCATGTTTCAATAATTTGACATTATTGGTCTTTTTCGTCAATTTACCGTTAGTTCTTCAGTAAAGTAGTGATGGAACACGTTTTATTCCGTTAGTTTTAACGAAAAATTGACAGAAATAACTAAAAATGCTGAATATTTGAAACACGAGGGATCAAATATGTTATTTGTTGTGTGAACATGGGGAACAAATGTGAACTCAGTGCAAACTTGAAGGATGAAAACTCTATTTTTCCCTTATTTTATTACTTCAAAGACATGGATTCATGATAAATATTATATAAGGAGATTAATATATTATTTTTTTAATAATGAATATCTTACATAGAAGTAGCTGGTCAAACTAAATATTATTTTTCTCCATCTTTCTAATTTTAATTATTTTTCATAGTTATCCCTAAGTTAGATTTTACATAATACAATGTAAACTTTGGTAGAATAATGCATGTTATATAAAATTAATTTACATTTTAGATTACTATTATGATTATGGATATTCTGTTTTAATATTGTCTATATCGTAGATTTTCAATATATTAATAATGAAAACAAACCTAACATAAATTTGGGATATATGTGTAACAAAAAATTCTTATTTGCGATATAAACAAACAAGAAAAATTGAACAAAGATAATTTATTGAACTAAAATAAATAAATTGCGGGTTACAATCTCTATTTAATCCTCTGATTCTTCTCTCTAGAACAATATATAGTTGACTTGAATTTTCGGAGTCGGGTCGTTGACTTGATCTTCTCCGGATTTTATTTTTGGATTTGAATAATGTTTTCCAAGGGTCTTGCGACTTGAATTTCGGATCGAACGTTGAACTTTGACTAATATGACTTGAAGATCTTGAAATCCTTGATGGATTTGGCCCTTCAATCTTCCAATGATCTTGACTTGAATTCATTAACGTTAATCCGAAGGTTTAGCACCATTATCTTTGATCGAACGCTGGATTTGATGAAGAACGCCTTGAATTTGCTCAAGAACACCTCGAATTTGACGAAGAACACTTTGAATGTAGAGAGACAATCTTACCTCCTACGAATTCTTCCTCCTTGCTTCTTGAACTGTAGAGAGAATTTTGCTCCTACGGTTTCTGCTCCTTTAGTTGTGTTTGAATTGTGAAGTGATGGTCCCTATTTATAGTGGTAGAACAAGAGTCATTGATGGGCCTTCTTGATGACATGGCGCGATTTGATTGGCCTGATTTAAATTGATATTTATCTCTTGTAACTTGAAAGAGAAGAAATAATTCTATTAGTCAATAATTAATTGATATTTATCACTTTATAACTTGGGGGAGAAGAAACAATCCTATTGGTCAATATATATATTTAAAATCAATTATCTATTTAAATTAGAAATTTATTTAAATACCTAATATTAAATATAAAACATATAATATATTTTTAACATATATATATATATATATATATATATATATATATATATATATATATATATATATATATATATATATATATATATATATATATATATATATATATATATATATATATATATATATATATATATATATATATATATATATATATATATATATATATATATATATATATATATATATATATATATATATATATATATATATATTATGACTTTATATGCATAATTACATATTTGCCACTTGTGAAAAAAAAATCACTCGGTACTATGAAAATTAGCAATTTAATTGCTTGAAATTCCGTTCGCCTACAAATGCCCCCTCGAGACTTTTTTTTTTTTTTTTTTTTTTTTTCTGATGCCTCCCGTTTTTTTGACACTTGAACATGCTTTTGATTCCTTTTTTGAACTCACCGGTCCTCTTTTCTTCGTTTAGGTTTTGCCATTGGACGGTTTTAGTACGAAAAAAAATTGGTCGGTTATTTGATTTTAGCACGATTCCTTGCCTTCGCATTTTTTATTTTTTATTTTTTGTTTAGGCACGTCGAACTTATCGCTCTTTGTTTGATCTGTTTTGATAGATTTTCCGATGCTTTGTTTCAAGCAAGCTTGCTCTTCTTTTGGCCACAAGCAATTGGTAATTCTTGACGATCGTTACCAACCGAACGACAAAGGAACCATCTTGACGATTTATGCCCCCTTATCGGTTCTTACGCAAAGCAATGGCCACGTCTCACGACTCCGAATTGCATGTTCTTTTGGTCCCACGAGCACCCTCATAATAAGTACGAGTACGTGTACAGTTTGCGAGCATCAAATCATAAGCCCGACGGATCCTCGCTTCCGGAAGAATAAAGCGGTCCAAGCCTTCTGCCGACTTTGGTGGCAACATTGTGAAGGGAAAAGTCAAGTAGGGAGATACTCTTAAGCTTTCCGGTGGTTTTCAATTCTTCAAAGGGTATTGGGAATGGACCGAAGACGTTCTCAACCGTTGCCAATACAAGCTAAAGTCCGCGAAGATCTATGATTCTATATATGCTTCCCTCTTCACGTACGACTACAACTCCGAAGTCATGAAGGCGTTCGTTCTTCGAGGCATGGTGTCCAACTCCAAAAACCCTGTTGACGTCTCCTCGAGAAATGTCTATCTCATTATGGGATTTGCACACCCTCTCCGGGCTACCGTTAACCGAGCTCCTTTACGATGAAGTTGTCCTTGCCTCTCAAGAACTCGTTGGTTCCGATGCAAAGGGTGTTCGATATTCTCACCGTTCCTGCCGATATCTATTCCATGCCTACCACTTACTTCGAAGCGCTCTAAAGATCCGTCCTCCCACGTCTCTGTCGAATGCTAGATTCAGTTTTGGTCGAAGAAGCAGAAGAAGTACACTCAACCTCCTCCGCGTAAAGAAAAGAAGGGTGTTCGCCCCAAGTAAACTCACAATCCTTCCGGCAATATTGAAGCACATACGAAATGGATCAACGTTGAAGATGCTATGTTTTCGGGCATTAGCGTTGATGTCGAACTAAGGTCCGAGACATACTTGGCAGCCCATTTGGCTTGATGGCTTTGCACCTTCGTTCTCCCCACTGATGATGTGGGCATGATACGTCCTTCAACGTTCGAGATGGCTAGCATAATGGCGAGTGGCGAAGAAGTCTCTCTTGCAGATCATGTCTTAGCCAGCATCTTCAGAGGCATAAATAGGATCTCGAGATCCTTGAGACCCCATCAAGACAACTCTCCGTTTCCTATTCACTTCGTCTATAGTTGGCTGGCGCTTTATTTAAAGACTCGTTATCAAGTTCAGGCGTAGCCATGGATGGCCCAAAGACGATATCTTATTCTGGAGAAGGAATCGCTAGATACTATACTCCCGCGGATGCACGCAAACAGATTCACAAAGGAGATCTTATGTCTTTGACCTGTACCACAATCCCTAGGAGCGAGTCTTCTTTATATGTTGATGATGGAAAAACAAAAGAGTCCGAGAAAAATTATTTCATCGCCATTTGCTCGAGCTATCTCTCCTTACAGCGTGGTAATCGTTTCGTTATTGAGCCCTACAGTACTCATTGGTTTAGCCGCCAATTGGGGTATTATCAAGATGTGCCTGGAGTACTTGATGAAGACGTTCGCGAGGCTTCTTTAATAGACGGTCTCCGTTATTGGCGTCTATGTGTTTTGCCCGAGTCTATGTCTAAAGTGATGTTTTCCATCGTTCCTCAAAATCCAAGAAAGTTTCACACGGACGACTATAAGAGATGGTGGACTAAAGCTTACGGAACTTATCTTGAAGACAAAGCTGCGAGTCTGATGAACTTGGAGTTAAGTACGACTCCACTTGAAGACAAAGAAGATTAGGCAAGAGATAGTCTCGGCAATCTTTCTCGCGAAAATGTGCTCCAAACCAGAAACCCTCCTAGAGATATAAAGAAGAAGAACGTTTTGCCTCTATCAGATGAGAGAGACAATAGCCACATAGAGCGTCATTGGAAAAGGCTGAAGAGGGACCCACAATCTTCAAAACCACAAGATCATCATATTTAGAAGCTTGCACTTAACACTTTTGCTGAGAAGGTTGCACTTAACACTTTTCTTTTTTTATCTTGTCTTAATGATTTTTTTTAGATAGAAAAGGAGATAATTGACGTTGAAGATCGCGAGGAATCTCAAGCTAGTCATCACTCCACTACCAAGACTTTCTCAACGGGTGCAGCTTCGCCACCGACTCCTTTGATGCCTGCCAGAACATCCAAGATGAGAGAGACCGCGAAACGGTCGTATAATGGGGCTTATTCAGTTTTTGTGGGTGAAAAAATCCTGAAAAATCATAAGCGGGTTTTTCTTCGCCAATTATGGTAAGATCTTCGTGCGATGATAATACGGACGTCAATTGATTCCATTTCGTCTATTCAAGAAGATGTCCAATTAGTTCTTGGAACAATGAGGGGTCTTGGTGATTTCGACATATCTTGCATAGAGGAATTATTGAAGTCATTATTTTTCGAGGCGAGTGCTTATGATAAGGTGAGGTCGTCGAACTATAAGAAGGCATCTAAAGAGATTCTAGCACGACAATTAGATGAGGCTAATGATCGTTTGCATAATACTCAAGCTAGAGAAAGCAAAGAGACTCTTCAAGTTCAAGCCACCAATAATGATATGGAGAGTGTCAAGAAAG
Source organism: Erythranthe guttata (assembly GCF_056151865.1). NCBI lineage: Eukaryota > Viridiplantae > Streptophyta > Magnoliopsida > Lamiales > Phrymaceae > Erythranthe > Erythranthe guttata. The sequence goes on from NC_142541.1 coordinate 9,010,430, forward strand.
AGCGTGTTGCTTTGAAGGTGAGGGTGGGATGGTTGAGATCACCATTAAAACGACAACGAGAACTCCTTGATACTGTTCAAACTGAAATTCGTGAGATTAACGAAGAGATTGCTGCCATTGAAAATACATCTCCTTTAAGTGATGGTTTGGTAGAAGAATTGCGCGCTTCTGCCGAGCTTTTAGAAGATGCCAAAGAAAAGTTGAACGATTTAGAACTTTTCACTTGAGATAGACTTAGATTTTCTTCGCTTTTTTTTTTTTTTTTCGTTTATTTCACTTTTATGATTCATGAAATAAAAGTTTCTCCTTTTCCATCTTGCTCCCTTAGTATTCTGTACTTATACTTTCAACAAATTTTTTTTTTTGGAAAGGACTGAACTTAGAGAATATCTAAGCACCCTACGTACCCCGAATAGGATCAAGTCATAACGTATTCAAAGGAAAAAAGATAGAATATTTTTTTTTAGGAAAGGACTGAACTTAGAGAATATCTAAGCTGCCTACGTACCCCGAGTGGAGGGATCAAGTCATCACGTAGTTCAAAGGAAAAAAGGTAGATTTTTTTTTTCTTTTTTAGGAAATGACTAAACATAGAGAATTTCTATGGTGCCTACGTACCCTGAGTGGGATCAAGTCATAACGTAGTTCAAAGGAAAAAAAGATAGAATTGTTTTTTTTTTTTAGGAAAGGACTGAACTAAGAGAATATCTAAGCTGCCTACGTACCCCGAGTGGGATCAAGTCATAACGTAGTTCAAAGGAAAAAAAGGTAGAATTTTTTTTTTTTTAGGAAATGACTGAACGTAGAGAATATCTAAGCTGCCTACGTACCTCGCGTGGGATCAATTCATAATGTAGTTCAAAGGAAAAAAGGTAGGATTTTTTTGTTTTTAAGCCGTGCACAGTTTCAACTCATGCGGGCCAGGAGCCTTCTCCTCCGCTTCATGCGTAGTACCGCTTCAAGAACTTTCCATTTATCGAACCAATTCTTAAACCATCTTCAGCAACCAACTTGTACGCTCCATTTGTGTATGCTTCTTTGACGACATAAGGACCATCCCACTTTGAAGTAAATTTATTTCCCGTTTTATATGTCATGATGACGGGCCTCCTTACGCCAAGTACCAAATATCCAACTTGAAACGATCTCGGCCGCACTTTCTTGTTAAATGCCCTAGAAAGACGAGTTTGGTAGCATTCAATACATTGTTGTGGCTCTAATCTTTTCTCGTCAAGAGCTTCCAATCCTGCAAGATGTTGGGAATCGGGCACGTGTACGCAGCGGAAAACAAAAATTTTATGCGATTTAAACAATTTAAAACACATAAACACATGCCCGACAATATTGAAAACAATTAATTGCGTACCTTTGCGCTTCCAGCGAAATTAAAAACAACATACATTGCGTACCTTGCGCTTCCAGCGAAATTAAAACAACATACATGCTTAATTAATTAATCGAAATTAAATCAATTAGCATGCTCGCGTTTAAATCAAATAATCATGCTCGCAATAATAAAACAAATTTAATGTAGACACATAAAATCATACAAGTTTCTTATTAAAACGAACATGCATATATTAATTTAAACGTAACCGAATCGAATGACAATAGATTCGAAACATTACCTCTTGAAGCGTGAGGTAGGCGCACTAAGCAAAGCTAGATTGCCACGGAAACCAATCCGTGCAATCCGGGGCAGCAACGGCGATGATCCGAGCTACGGCGGTGCGTGTGATTCATGTGTTTTCCTTGAAGCATCAATCGAACGAAGACTCGAGAAGATGGCCAGCTGCTCTTCCCACTCCTATTGATCCAACCCGTTTGCTGATCTGAAATTACAGCCTTTCTCCGACTTCAATATCTCCATGCTTATTTACTGGATGGACAATTCCTTCTTGAATAATGTAGATTTATGAGTGTTGAAACTTCTGTCAAAATTTCACGTCCATCCGATCACCAGTTGATTTATGGCGAATTTTCTCGCTGGACAGCGCAGAAAATCCGAGAGTAGTTATTCAGGCTCGCATCTTCGATTCTTCGATCTTCCTCCTCTTGGATTTCACCTCGTATACTTCGATCTACTAAATACGTGGCACTAGACACGTAATAGTTAGAAAAACAGAAGAACAGAAAGAAGGAAAGAAATACCAAAAGGATCGGCCAAGGAGTGGCCGATTCCGGCGAGTCGTCGGCGACAACAGCGGTGTTGGCCGCGGGGGGAGAACGGCCGAGATAGAGAGCGGCTAGGGTTAGGGGCGTGTATTGTATGTTGTGCAAGACTTATAAATCAAGTATTTATAATGTCTTGCATAAAACCCTAACGGGCTTAAGTTGGACCGGGCCCAACAGCTTAAGTTCGTTAGTTCTTTTACTTGCTCGTCTCTCTCAATTCAATGATCGGAAAATTGTAACGATTACATTTTCGGAATCATTATAATGTCCTCGTCACTACGAGTGCCAATTCTCAATTTCCAACTTTCTAAAAGTGGAAACCGTAATTCAGTGCACTTTCTAAATTTGGAAACTTCCCGATTTAGAAAGTCCACTAAGATGTTCGCCTATTCTTTTCCTTTTCTTATTCTCATTCATAATTCCAAATTACGAATGTTGGACCCAATCATATTGACTTCCAATCATTCAAAGATAAACCATTTTATCTTTGACTGTTTATTCAAAGATCTCATGTGCACGAGCAGTGTGACCCTCGATGGTTCAGGTGTAAGCTAGCTGTGGGCCCACAACCCTTTGTGGTCAAAACTCGTCCCTTAGAGTTACGACTAAGATGAAACTCGTTTCACCTTAATCACCCAACAAATCAAGATTGGCGTCTAGCAACTACGCGTCATGATTCCCTAGATACAGATGAAGTGCCTGCAAGAACCTTCAGATATAGTTAACGTACAGTACGGTCCCTTCGATACATATGTCCCGATCGAACTAGAGGCATTGGTTCATCGAGACCTCTTTATATGTTCAGTGACGGTGCGATCGTTCTAAGTGTTGTAATCGTTACGTGCATGACTTAGAGAATCGAATTCTCTAATCATCACTTAGTCAGCTCTGGCCAGAGACTTGGAATGATTACAAACTTTCAGAACACACAGGACATCCAAGACCATTCTAGCGATCGAATCCCCGACTACAATGCACAGACCTCCCACTAGATTTCGGACTGCACGAACACTGGCCCTTGGGGTGGTCCTCGGTGGAACTCAGGGACAGGTCACGATACAGCTGGTCCTCTAGTGAAGTCACGGTGATGTCTAGGTCATAAGGACTAATGGTGTACAACTATACCATAGATATCTCTACTCGATTATTGGGAACCACTTAGAGATTTCTAGGGTGAGGGAGTTCAGTGAACTCGTCAACTTACGAGCACCCACTTATGCATGCCGATATCACAATACCGTTTACTGATGAGATACATTACACATACACTAAGTGCTAGTCTCTTAATGGGAAAGGCCGATATCCTCATTGGTGGCGTAACCCTTCGACTAGGAACACGTTTAACAGTTATAATACTATAGTAAATATCTCACGATCCTAACGATCATTTACTCGTACTTGTAATAACTGTAAGGACTATATCTATGCTTGTGACAAAGGGACAAAGATATAGAATGCCAAGTTGTTTTATCATTAATACGAATAAAGGTTCGTTTATTACAATAATAAATACGAAAGACCACAGCCACATGTTGGCTTGTTGGTCACCTACTCTAACACAAGATGCAAACGAGCGTTTTCTTCTTGAGTGAGTTCTTCTTGTATAGCTATCCTCAATGATGGAATTTGTTTTTCAAGAGGCAAGACCGCTTCCACACCGTACTCCAACGCATATGGAGTGGCTTGAGTAGGTGTTCTATACGTTGTTCAATAACCCCATAAAGCTTCTCCCATCCTTTCGTGCCAATCGCGTTTTGACTTGGCGATCACTTTCTTCAGCAAATTACATAAAGTCTTGTTGAAGGCCTCGGCGAGTCCATTGGCGGCAGCGTTGTACATAGAAGACTTTATTTGCTTGAAGCCAAACTTTTCACAAAGTTTATCTGTCACACCATTGCAGAATGGCTTTCCGTTGTCTTTGATCACATATCGAGGAAATCCGTAACGGTATATGATGTTGATGCAGATGAAATTGGCAACGTTCTCCTTCTTTACTTCTCGAAGAGGCACTGCTTCAGCCCATTTGGAAAAGTAGTCTGTTGCTGCCAAGATATAGCGATGTCCAGCGGAAGACTTTGTCATAGGTCCAACCACATCCAAACCCCAAGCATCAAAGGGCCATGAGGCAACAGTAGGGTGTAATGGCTCTGGCGGTTGATGAATAAAGTTTCAATGAAATTGACAAGGCTGACATTTTTTGGCATACTCCATGCAATCCTTTACCATAGATGGCCAACAATAACCCATTCTTTTTATTCGGAAATGTAATTCGGGTCCTGACTGATGGGGAATGAGCTTCTTCAATGGCTTGAACGGCTTCGTCATCACCTAAACATCTCAAGAAGACTCCATCGAATGAACGTCTGTAAATTTTATCTTTGTAGTAGATGAAACGAGCCGCACGACGTCGAATATCAACTCTTTGATGAGGATCATTAGGCAACTTTTTGTACTTCAAGTAATCCACAAATGATTGACGCCAATCTTCTTTCTCAATTTCAAACACGTAAACCACTCGAGTTTCGTCTTCTTCAATTTTTTCATGTTCAAAGATTGGTGGTACTACCCACCTCTTGAAAATTGATATACGAGCTCCGTCTTCGGGCATGGCTAAAGTAGAAGCAAGTTTTGCCAATACATTCGCTTGTTTGTTATCCTTTCTCGGCACATGCTCTATCGTCACATCACCAAGGTATCCGATAAGTCTTTTAGCATAATCCACATACGGGAGTAAATCGAGCTTCTTTACTTCGTATGATCCGAGTATCTGATTGATCACCAACTTGGAGTCTCCATATACCTCCAAATTTAGTTGCTTTATATCAACTGCCATTTCTAGCCCAAGGATAAGAGCTTGATATTCAGTAACATTGTTAGAGCAATTTTGTGTTAAGGTAAAAGAGTGAGGCAACACTTCGCCGTTGGATGTGACGAATACTACTCCGGCGCCCGCTCCTTCTCTATGAGAAGCTCCATCAAAATAAATCTTCCAAGGAGGACTAGCTTCAATCACAAGAACATCTTCATCGGGTAGATCATCAGATAACTCCCACTCTGCTAGGATAGGGTGATCTGCCAAGAAATCGGCTAGAACTTGTCTTTCACAGCCTTTTGTGGAATATATGTTATGTCAAACTGCTGCAATTACAGGTACCACCTTGCGAGTCTGTCGGATAGGACGGGTTTTGACATGACATACTTTAGAGGATTCATCCTTGAGATTAGACGGACAACATGTGCTTGAAAATAATGCTTCAACTTTTGAATTGCAAAAATGAGCGCTAAGCATGTCTTTTCGATTGGCGAGTAGTTCAATTCATTTGGTGTCATTGTTCTACTCATGTAGTATAAGGCGCTCTCTTTTCCATCATTATTCTCCTGCGCTAGTAAAGCTCCGACAGATCGTTCTTGAGCAGCAATATAGAGTATTAACGATCATCCGGGCACTGGTGCAATCAACACATGTGGCTTCGTTAAATACGATTTTATCCTTTCAAAGGCACTAGTGCAAGCTTGATCACATTCAAAGGGAACATTTTTCTTCATGAGTCGGTTGAATGGTTGACATCGACCGGCTAAGTTTGAAATGAACCTTCTTAGGTATGCCAACTTTCATTGCAAACTTTTGAGCTCATGAATGTTCCTAGGCTCGTGAATCTTTAAAATTGCATCAATATTGGCTTGTTCGATTTCTATGCCTCGGTGACGAACTACGAATCCAATAAACATCCCCGAAGTAACACCAAATGCACATTTCAACGGATTCATCTTCAATTGGTACCTTCTCAATCATGCTCACTGTTCTTCGGGTGCTGTAGAAGCGATTCAAAAATTCTTGTTCCATCTGACCCCAATTGTCAATTGAGTTCGGCTCTAGGTTTGTATACCAATCGAAAGCATTCCCCTTCAATGATTGGACGAATTGGTTCACGAGATAGTCTCCAAAAGTCCTGGCATTATTACAAGTTTCAACAAAATGTGCCACATGCTGTTTTGGGTTGCCCTTGCCATCAAATTGCTGAAATTTCGGGGGTTGGTAACCAATTGACATCTTCAAGTCATCTACTCTTAGAGTGTATGGCTTGGTGTATGTTAACAACGATTTCGATCCCTCATCGAATTTTTCCTTGATAGTCCCCATGATGAACACCTTCAATTGGTCTATAGGAATTAACCCCTCTGACGAAATCTGGAATTCTTCAGCCGGGCTCTTCTCCCTTTCGATTGGATGTCGCCTTGCAGAAGTTTCAGCTTCGGTATTATTTTCACCTTGTTTTCCGATGTCGTGACTACCGTCAACCTTGTTCCTCAACCTTGCGATTTGGGAGTCATGTTCTTGAATGTGCTTTGTTGGCCCTCCAATGGCCTTGGTCAAGATCGCCATTTGCTCCTCCATGGTCGTAGCATGTGTTGTCATGACAGAGGCCACCTCAGAGTAATTTGATGTTGAACGGGACGTGGATGATGAAGCTTCTCCTCTAGATCCTTCCATGCCTCCACCAATGTTGACGAGAGGTGACGAGCTTTTCTCAATGATTTGGGGTGTCGAGCTAGTCTCGGAGGATGCCTACAGTTTCTTAGCCATACTCCTTGTAACTACGCCCACACTTGATGAATTCGAAGTAGCAGCCTTCATCGCGAGAAGTTATCGCAACACTTCGAGGATCTTCGAGAGAGAGAAGAGATGAGAGGTAGAGAGGTCCCACTGGCGTGCTAAAATTTGTAACAACAAATTATTATCTGCGATATAAACAAACAAGAAAAATTGAACAAAGATAATTTATTGAATTAAAATAAATAAATTGCGGGTTAGAATCTCTATTTTAATCCTCTGATTCTTCTCTCTAGAACAATATATAGTTGACTTGAATTTTCGGAGTCGGGTCGTTGACTTGATCTTCTCTGGATTTGATTTTTGGATTTGAATAACGTTTTCCAAGGGTCTTGCGACTTGTATTTCGGATCGAACGTTGAACTTTGACTAAATTTGACTTGAAGATCTTGAAATTCTTGATGGATTTGGCCCTTCAATCTTCCAATGATCTTGACTTGAATTCATTAACGTTAATCCGAAGGTTCAGCACCATTATCTTGGATCGAACGCTGGATTTGATGAAGAACACCTTGAATTTGCTCAAGAACACCTCGCATTTGATGAAGAACACTTTGAATGTAGAGAGAGAATCTTACCTCCTACGAATTCTTCTTACTTGCTTCTTGAATTGTAGAGAGAATTTTGCTCCTACGGTTTCTGCTCCTTCAGTTGTGTTTGAATTGTGAAGGAGAGTCCCTATTTATAGTGGTAGAACAAGAGTCATTGACGGGCCTTCTTGATGACATGGCGCGATTTGATTGGCCTGATTTAAATTGATATTTATCTCTTGTAACTTGAAAGAGAAGAAATAATTCTATTTGCCAATAATTAATTGATATTTATCTCTTTATAACTTAGGGGAGAAGAAACAATCCTATTGGTCAATATATATATGTGAAATCAATTATCTATTTAAATAAGAAATTTATTTAAATTCTTAATATTAAATAGAAAACATATAACTGATTTTTAATATAATACATATATATATATATATCGAGACCTCCACCGTCAAATTCAGCACCTTAGGCTTATTTTGGTTTCATGGAGAGATAAGATGTATTAGATTATATGACTTGGATTGTACTGTCAAACACTATTTAATATGTGTAAAAACACATTTTGTCTGTAAGATTAACGTGCACAAAATGATTAGAAATTCAGTTTTACATTTGGATTGCATGCTTTATTTGGATAAAACATAAAATAATCAATATACCCAAATGATGTTTATGCAGTAGACACAACCAAGACGACCTAAACTGAATATGTCAAAATGAATATGTTCATGTAACATAACACTAATGTAGACCAAGATCATTATTGCACAAAAAAATCAAATATCCAGATTACTAACAACTTCCTTTTTCACATGCCCGGTATACTACATAGTGATCTTAACCCAAACAACAGTAGCTCCATTACATTTCTAATCAATTTGCTGTCATATTTCTAAAATTTTGAAAAACCTTCGTATGGCACAACATATTTACCACATGCTATACTTCGTTTTGGTGGCACTTCAGGCCCACCAGCAACATCTCTCTTTGCACGCTAGAATTGGACAAAAGAATCATCATCATCTACCTTAATTACAAATAACCGAGAGGCTTCATAAGCTGAAAATTTTCGAACAATTCCTATAATAAGTATTTTCAAGACGTGTTTTGATTGACCTCTAATTTAGAGAAGCAAAAAAAAACCTCATAATTTGTAGCAGATAATCACATCGTGCTACTTGCACATGCATGCAACAACTCAAAATCCAAATATCTCTTTGTTCCTCCATTTTCTTCTTTCTATTCCGTTAAAGTAATGGCTCAGAACAATTTAATTGAATGGCAATCACAACCTAAAACTCTATTTCACAAAATATATCAACAAAAATATTGATGTCATCTAACAAAAGTATATCTTCTAAGAATTTAACTAATTTCTATTGAAATTCAGCAAATACATTAACTCCAATCTAATAACAAAGCAATAACTCAACTCAACATTTGAACCCAATAGCTTAGATTACAAAAATATATTTTCTAAAATTACGTATGGCCACCCTTGCCCCATTACACCTCCGCCACTGGATGCATGTGTGTGTGTGTGTGTGTGTGTGTAAAATAGCAGGGAATTGACTTATTTAATCAAGATGTCAATAGGATTAAATTAAAATTGTATATAAAGGCACGAATACTTTCAGCATTACAATTTTGACCTCATCAATATTGTCTTGAAACATCTCCATCGTTGCCCAGTCATTTACCACCCTTCGTGCCGAAATATAGTGGGTTGAGTGGTGACTCACCAAACTTGAAGTTAATTCGTAAAATTCAAAAAAAATCAACGAGAAGATGATTTATCCAAAGGAACTAACTAAAATAAATACGAAAAAAATTAATGAAGACGGGTAAGAAATCAAGATGCTATGAGTATGGATTTGAAGGGGAATTAGGACTTTTGTCGATAGAAGAGAGCAGAAGAGTGATTTTTGTAGGTGTTTTTGCAAACACCACCCCTGTGTAATCTCGAATTACTGAAAAAACCATTGAGTTAAAAGAATTAGCAAAGATCCCCTATAAAAATTAGACAAAGGCAATAAGGCCCCTGCGAGCCGAACGTGTGTAGCACTCGCCAAATGTGCGAATGGGGATGTGCTTTGACGCAAAAATACTAAAAAATCCTTTTAATAAGAAATTTAAAACATTATAAATTCACCCCAGAATTTTAATAAAACCAAAAATAAATTTCTCAAATTTTCAATTCAATCCCCAATATTTTCTATAAAGCCATCTTCCCAACCTAAATCCACACACCAAAAGGCCAAAATCAGATTTCTCTTCTCCACCGCACACCTACAACCACCACAAGTTCCCCTCACCATCTAATAACCCAATACAAATCAGCAAACAAAAGGGAAACTGAAATTCAGTCAAAGCCAAAAATGAAATCCATTTGTAATTCCATTATAGACCGTATATTTTTCTGAGAGAGAGAGAGACACGATATCAGCTCTTTGAAAAAAGCCAATTATGCTCGCTGTTTAATTACAAACTCTTTTTTTTTATGTTTTGAGGTAGTAGTTTAATTACAAAGTATATATGCATGTTTTACCAGTACTATAACACATGTTTATTTTTAAAAATAAAATATAAACTTAGTCTAATATTTCAAGTAACGATTCATAAAATTATGTCAATGAATATTTAATAACTTATACATTTAAACTTCTATAATTTAAGAGTTATGCTATTTTCACCCTCAAAATATCTTATTATACTACCAAATTAAATATATTTCCAATTTTACCCCCTTTCTTCTTCTTTCACCTTATATTTTTTACAAATTTATAAACCGTGCATCTACCACTAAACTAATTAAAATATTTATAAAAAAAATGCCACCTTTTTCATTGGAAATCTCGCCCTCTCCAACTTAAGGCCCTCTCCAACTTAAGTGAATAATACTTTCATCAAAGAAAAACATTTTCGAATGTCAAAAAGAGCGGGAATTCACGTTTTCTTAGAAATAAATTAAGATTGCTTGTATGGGAGGTGCTGAACTTCTTCCAGAATTGGCAAGTTTGGCTTAATATAATTTTGTTTCCTTAAAAATAAAAATTACATAATCTGTGGGTCATCTGATATGGAAGTTTAAATATTTTGTAATAAATATTTCATTGTAAAAATTAATTAAAAAAATAATTACAAAAAAAATAAAAATAAAAAAATAACGTAACACATGATAATTAAGTGAATATAAAGAAGAGTGGTGAATTATAAATTTGACGGTATTAATAACATTTTATAATCTTTGGTGGTGAATTGAGATAATTTGTTAGTGGAAATAGCCCTACTCTAAATTAACATAGTTGAGATCATGAAAATCGAATTATTAACTTGTCGATAATTTTTTTTATTATTATTATTTTTACTTTTTTATTTTTTCAGCCAAAAGATCTTCATTATTCCCACTATTATAAAATATTTAGGACCTAATCAAAACTTTGTATGCCTACACAGGGAAAAAAAGTTCTCCTACAATGGCAATAAAAATTCAGAGAACACCCTAACTATTCTATTACAAAACAGCCCCATGAGGGGAAGAAAATGTAATAAACTGAAGTATAGAAACCTGTATAAACTAAAAATGCTGAAAATGGCAAAATGACCGCAACAAAGGCCGAAACCCCACCTAATCACCCAGCTTGATCTTCTCATTTGCATCTTTTACGAAAATTTGGGATCCTGATTCTTTGCATAAATACTAACGGTCGAATATGATGAGGGAGATTGGTTACCTCTGTGAATTGCAACATTTTTTATCGATAAATTAATAAATATTAATTTATACATTAATTAATAACTTATTAATTTATGAAATTATTTTTATTATTATTTTCAATAAATACATTTTTTCACGTGTATATTATTCAGTCCCATAAGTTCAATGCACTACAGGTGTTATGCTGATGTGAACTTCAACAACAAACAACCAACAATGAAATTATACTTTATTAAGCCTTCATAGATCTATAAAATATGTACGTCCCATGTATTTTAAAAATTAGTTTTATGCATTATTAATTAATATATTATATGGGGCTCCTTACAATTGTCAAAGGTTTATTATTATTAATTTAGCACGTTGTCCTTGAGTCCAAATCGGGAAAATTTATTATCATCCATCATCTTTCTTCCGCATGGATGCAAATGCTTTCTTGAAATGAATGTTTAAAACCTTACTATTGAATAACCAAACCCTCATTACCAAAGCGCAATCGGTAATCTGTTATATATAAGTCACAGTACACCATACTTTCCTTGCACATACTACTCCCTCCCCCCTCCTCTCTCTCCATTTCTACTGTACAAAGGTACTACATAATAAATACAACATTTTTCTGTTTCCATGTATGGTTTATTAATTGCATTTACAACGCTCACAACACCACTGAATGTCATCCACAGTCCCTTTTGTTAATCTTTATTTTGAACATTTCCGAAAATACTTTTTCCAATCACTTGTCTTATAATACCAAAGGTACCTTTCATGCTCAATTATGTAAAACCACTAACTTAATCACAACATTATATTCAATAACACACCACGTGCAACGCACGTGTACCTTTCTAATCCATAAGAAGAGGAACAATGCTTAGCTCGATGCAAATGCCAAAAGGAAAGTAAGAATGCTTAGCACATGCTAATTTCATAAGAAATGGAATAATACTTAGCTCGAAGTTAATGCCAAAGGGAAAGTAAGAATGCTTAGCCCAAAACTAATGTCGAAAGGAAAGTAAGAATGCTTAGCACACAAGCAAATACCACAAGAAGAGGAATAATGGTTAGCTCGCAACTAATGCCAAAAGGAAAGTAAGAATGCATAGCACAAGCTGATTCCGTAAGAAGCGGAATAATACTGAGCTCGAAGCTAATACCAAAAGAAAAGTAAGAATGTTTATCTAAAAGCTAATGTCAAAAGGAAAGTAAATGTTTAGCACAACCTAATTCCATAAGAAAAGGAATAATGCTTGGAGATGAATAATGCTTAACTCGAAGCTAATGCCAAAAGGAATAATGCTTGAATTACTTTTTTATTTAGGATTGACATTATTTTGGTATTTTAGAGTCCGTTTATGGTTAGAATTAGCTTAATTAGATGCTTCTTTATTATAGTTTAGGTAGGAGTCATTTTCCTTGTGAAAAATAAGTTTTTTTAGATCTTATAAATAGGTTGCCAATTTGGCCTATATTGATGGACGGATTTTAAGGAAAATTTGAGATTATTCTCGTTTGGTTCTTTAAGAACGTTTCGAACATATCGGAGGATTCCGTGCGTTCACCCCGACTTATCAATCGATCTTTCGCAGTCGATTGCGACGTCTTCACATACCAAGGTTCTTGCCTCTCTATAGGCAACGAGTCACGGTTCCACCCCTTTGAATCTTTATTTTCGGATGTTTCGATTTTGCTTCCGCGTAAGGTATTGGGTCTCGTATTGAGTCCTTTTATGGTTAGAATTAGCTTAATTAGATGTTTCTTTATTATAGTTTAGGTAGGAGTCATTTTCCTTGTGAAAAATGAGTCTTTTTAGATCTTATAAATAGGTTTCCAATTTGGCCTGTTTTGATGGACGAATTTTAATGAAAATTTGAGATTATTCTCATTTGGTTATTTAAGAACGTTTCGAACATATCGGTGGACTCCGTGCGTTCACCCTGACTTATCAATCGATCTTTCGCAGTCGATTGTGGTGTCTTCACATACCAAGGTTCTTGCCTCTCTATAGGTAACGGGTCGCGGTTCCACCCCTTTGAATGTTTATTTTTGGATGTTTCGATCTTGCTTCCGTGTAAGGTATTGGGTCTCGTAACAAGTTGTACGGGATTTTTATCAGTAAGAATGCTTAGCACTAGCAAATTCCATAAGAAGAAGAATAATGCGTAGCTGGAAACTAATGCCAAAAGGAAAGTAAGAATGCTTAGCGCACGCTAATTCCATATGGAGAGGAAAAATGCTTAGCTCGAAGCTAATGCAAAAAGGAAAGTAAGAATGCTTTGATCGAAGCTAATGCCAAAACGAGAGTAAGAATGCTTAGCACAAGAAAATTGCATTAAGAGAGGAATCATGCTTAGCTCGAAGCTAATGCCAAAAGGAATGTAAGAGTGCTTAGCACAAGCGACTTCCATAAGGAGAGGAATAATGCTTAGCTCAAACCTAATGCCAAAAGGATAGATATAATGCTTAGCTCGAAGGTAATGCAAAAAGAAAATTAAGAATGCTTAGCTCAATCAAAGCTAATGCCAAAACGAAAATAAGAATGCTTAGCACAAGCAAATTCCATAAGAACATGAACAATGTTGAGCTCAAAGCTAATGCCAAAAGGAAAGTAATAATGGTTAGCTCGAAATTAATGCCTAAAGGAAAGTAAGAATGCTTGGCAAAAGCTAATTCAGTAAGAACAGGACGAATGCTTAGCTCGAAGCTAATGCCAAAAGGAAAGTAAAAATGCTTAGCACAAGCTTACTTCATAAGGAGAGAGGAACAATGCTTAGCTCCAAGCTAATGGCAATAGGAAAGTAAAAATGTTTAGCTCGAAGTTAATGGCAAAAATAAAGTAAGAATGCTTCGCTCAAAGCTAATACCAAACGGAAAGTAAGAATGCTTATCACAAACTAATTCCATAAGAAAATTAAATAAAACATAAAACTAAAAATAAAATTAAAAATAAAAATAAAAATAAATATATAAATTAAATATATATAAATATATTCTAACTTTCCTTTTGGAATTAACTTGTGTTAAGCATTCTTACTTTCATTTTGGTAGTAAGCAGTATACCTTTTTTCTTATGGAATTATCTTTTTCTTTATTATATATATATATATATATATATATATATATATATATATATATATATATATATATATATATATATATATATATATATATATATATATATATATATATATAAATAAATAATAATAAAAGCTAATTCCAAAAGGAAAGTTAGAATTCTTAGCACAAGCTAATTCCATACGAAGTGCAATAATGCTTAGCTCGAAGCTAATGCCAAAAGGAAACTAAGAATGCTTAGCTCGAAGCAAATGCCAAAACGAAATTAAGAATGCTTAGCACAAGCTAATTCCATAAGGAGATGAATAGTGCTTAGCTCGAAGTTAATGTCAAAAGGAAATTAAGAACGCATAACAACAGCTACATAAGGAGGGGAATAATACATAGCATTAAGTTAATGCCAAAAGGAAAGTAGGAATTCTTAGCAAAAAGTTAATGATAAGAGGAAAGTTAGAATGTTTCGCAAAAGCTAATTCCATAAGAAACGAAATAATGCTAAGCTCGACGCTAATGCCAAAAGTAAAATAAGATTGGTGAGCACAAGTTCATTCCATCAGAAGAGGAATAATGCTTAGCTCGATGCTAATGCCAAAAGGAAGGTAAGAATGCTTAGCACATGCTAACTCCATAAGGAATGGAATAATGCTTAACTCGAAGCTAATGCCAAAGCGAAAGTTAGAATGCTTAGCTCGAAGCTAATACCTAAAGGAAAGTAAGAATACTTAGCACAAGCAAATTTCGTCAGGAGATGAATAATGTTTAACTCGAAGCTAATGCCAAAAGGAAAGTAAGAATGCATAGCACAAGCTAATTCCGTACGGAGCGGAATAATACTTAGCTCGAAGCTAATACAAAAAGTAAAGCAAGAATGCTCATCTAGAAGCCAACGTCAAAAGGAAAGTAAGAATGCTTAGCACAATCTAATTTCATAAGAGGAGGAATAATGCTTGGAAAGGAATAATGCTTAGCTCAAAGCTAATGCCAAAAGGAAAGTAAGAATGCATAGCTCTAGCAAATTCCATAAGGAGAGGGATAATGCTTAGCTCGAAGCTAATGTCGAAAGGAAAGTAACAATGCTTAGCACAAGCTAATTCCATAAAGAGACGAAAAATGCTTAGCTCGAAACTAATGCCAAAACGAAAGTAAGAATGCTTAGCTTGAAGCTAATGCCACAACGAACATAAGAATGGTTACCACAAGAAAATTGCATAAGGACACAAATAATGCTTAGCTCGAAGCAAATGCCAAAAGGAAAGTAAGAATGCTTAGCACAAGCTAGTTCCATAAAGAGAGGAGCAACACTTAGCTCAACGTTAATGCCAATAGGAAAGTAATAAAACTTAGCTCGAACCTAATGGCGAAAGGAAAGAAAGAATGCTTAGTTCAAAGTTAATGCCAAATGGAAAGTAAGAATACTTAGCACAATTTAATTCCACAAGAAAATAAAATAAAATTAAAATAAATAAATAAATAAATAAATAAATCAAATAAATATATAAGTATATAATAAAAGAAAAATCTAATTCCATAAGAAAATGTATAATTCTTAGCTCGAAGCTAATGCCAAAACAAAAGTAGGAATGCTTATCACAAGCTAATTCCATAAGGAGATGAACAATGCTTTGCTCGAAGCTAATGCCAAAAGGAAAGTAAGAATGCTTAGCACAAGCTACTTCCATAAAGAGAGGAACAATCCTTAACTCAAAGCTAATGCCTATAGGAAAGTAAATATGCTTAGCTCGAAGCTAATGAGAAAAGGAAAGTAAGAATGCTTAGCTCTAACTAATGTCAAACGGAAAGTAAGAATGCTTAGCACAATCTAATTCCATAGGAAATTCAAATAAAAATAAAAAATAAAATAAAAATAAAAATAAAAAGGAAATTGAAAAATTAAAAAATAAATAAATAAATATATAAACTAAATTAATATATAAATAATTAATAAAACCAAAAGGCTAAACCCATAAGAAAAGGTATAATGCTTAGCTCGAAACTAATGTCAAAACGAAAGTAAGAATGCTTAGCTCGAAGCTAATGCCAAAAGTAATGTAAGAATACATTGCACAAACAAATTCCACAAGAATAGGGAAAATGCTTAGTACAAGCTAATTCCAAAAAAACAAAAGCCAAATAAAACAAATAAAATAAATAAAAAACCTAAAAATAAAAATATATAAAATAAATAAATATATAAAAAAAAAAAAAAGCTAACTCCATAAGAAGAGGAATAATGCTTAGCTCAATGGTAATGCCAACAGGAAATAAGAATGCTTAGCACAAGCTAATTCCATAACAAAAGAATAAAAAAATAAATAACAATAATAATAAAAATAAAAATAAAATAAAACAAAAAAAAAATGAACAGAATAACTAAAAATACAAATTTATAAAATAAATAAATATACAAATAAATAATAAAAAAATCAAATTCCATAAAAAAAAAAGGAATACTGCTTAGCTCGAAGCTAATGCCAAAAGGAAAGTAAGAATGCTTAGCACACGCTTATTTCATAAGGAGAGGAACAATGCTTAGCTCGAAGCTAATGCTTGAAGGAAATAAGACTACTTAAGACAAGCTAATTCCATAAGGAAAAATAAATAAATAAATAAATAACGAATAAAACAAATAATAATCTAAAAATAAAAATATGTAAAATAAATAAATATATACATATATCATAAAAAAAAGCTAATTCCATAAGAAGAGGAATAATGCTTAGCTCGAAGCTAATGCCAAACGAAAATTAAGAATGCTTAGCTCACTCAAAGCTAATGGCAAATGAAAATAAGAATGCTTAGTACAAGCTAATTGCATACGGAGAGGAAGAATGCTTAGATCGAAGCTAATGCCAATAGGAAGGTACGAATGCTTAGTACAAGCTAATTCCTTACGGAGATGAACAATGCTTAGCTCGAAGCTAATACTAAAAGAAAATAAGACTACTTCGCATAAGCTAATTCCATAATAAATAAAAATAAAAATATAACAAATAAAACAAATCAAAAAATAAAAAATGAAAATATATAACTATATAAATAAATAATAAAGAAATGCTAATTCCATAAGAAGATGAATAATGCTTAGCTAGAAGCTAATTCCAAAAGGAAAGTAAAAATACTTAGTACAAGCTAATTCCATGAGGAGAAACAATGCTTAGCTCGAAGCTAATGCCAAAAAGAATAAGAAATGCTTTGCTCGAAGCTAATGCCAAAAGGAAAGTAAGAATGATTAGCACAAGGTAATTACATAATGATAGGAACACTACTTAGCTCAAAGCTAATGCCAATAAGAAAGTAATCATACTTTAAATGAGGAACAATGCTTAGCTCGAAGCAAATGCCAAAAAGAATAAGAATGCTTAGCAGAAGCTAATTCCATAAAATGAGGAAGAATGCTTAGCTCGAAGCTAATGCCAAAAGGAAAGTAAGAATGATTAGTACAAGGTAATTACATAATGATAGGAACACTGCTTAGCTCAAAGCTAATGCCAATAAGAAAGTAATCATACTTAGCTCGAAGATAATGCACAAAGGAAAGTAAAAATGCTTAACTCGTAGCTAAAGCCAAACGGAAAGTAATAATGCTTAGGACAAGCTAATTCCATAAGAAAAAACTAAAAAATAAAAAATGGAATATAAATAAAAATTAAAATTAAAAAATAAATAAATATATTAAAAAAATAGATAAGTAAATAAATAAAATAGAAAAGCTATTTCAATAAGAACACGAATGATGCTTAGTATGTAGCTTATGCTTAGCACAAGCTAATGGCAATAGGAAAGTAATAATGTTTAGCCCCATACTAATGGCAATAGGAAAGTAATAATGTTTAGCTCAAAGTTAATGGCAAAAGGAAAGTAAGAATGCTTAGCTCAAAGCTAATACCAAACGGAAAGTAAGAATGCTTAGCACAAGGTAATTCCATAATAAAATTAAATAAAACATAAAACTAAAAATAAAATTAAAAATAAAAATAAAAATAAATATATAAATAAAAAAATATATATATAAAATAAATAAATATGGAAAAAAAAAAAAAAAAAAGCTAACTCCAAAAGGAAAGTAAGAATTCTTAGCACAAGCTAATTCCATACGAAGTGGAATAATGCTTAGCTCGAAGCTAATGCCAAAAAGAAAGTAATAATGCTTAGCTCGAAGCTAATGCCAGAACGAAATTAAGAATGCTTAGCACAAGTAAATTCCATAAGGAGAGGAATAATGCTTAGCTCGAAGCTAATGCCAAAAGCAAAGTAAGAATGCATAACAACAGCTTATTCCATAAGGAGGGGAATAATAGATAGCATTAAGTTAATGCCAAAAGGAAAGTAGGAATTCTTAGCAAAAAGCTAATGCTAAAAGGAAAGTTAGAATGCTTCGCAGAAGCTAATTCCATAAGAAACGGAATAATGCTGAGCTCGAAGGTAATGCCAAAAGTAAAGTAAGATTGCTGAGCACAAGTTGATTCCATAAGAAGAGGATTAATGCTTAGCTCGATGCTAATGCCAAAAGGAAGGTAAGAATTCTTAGCACATGCTAACTCCATAACGAATGGAATAATGCTTAGGTCGAAGCTAATGCCAAAGCGAAAGTAAGAATGCTTAGCTCGAAGCTAATACCTCAAGGAAAGTAAGAATACTTAAAACAAGCAAATTTTGTAAGGAGATAAATAATGTTTAACTCGAAGCTAATGCCAAAAAGAAAGTAAGAATGCATAGCACAAGATAATTCCGTACGGAGCGGAATAATACTTAGCTCGAAGCTAATACGAAAAATTAAGGAAGAATGCTTATCTAGAAGCTAATGTCAAAAGAAAAGCAAGAATGCTTAGCACAATCTAATTTCATAAGAGGAGGAATAATGCTTGGAGAGGAATAATGCTTTGCTCAAAGCTAATGCCAAAAGGAAAGTAAGAATGCATAGCCCTAGCAAATTCCATAAGGAGAGGGATAATGCTTAGCTCGAAGATAATGCCGGAAGGAAAGTAACAATGCTTAGCACAAGCTAATTCCATGAAGAGAGGAAAAATGCTTAGCTCGAAAGTAATGCCAAAACGAAAGTAAGAATGCTTAGCTTGAAGCTAATGCTACAACGAACGTAAGAATGCTTACCACAAGAAAATTGCATAAGGACACAAATAATGCTTAGCTCGAAGCAAATGCCAAAAGGAAAGTAAGAATGCTTAGCACAAGCTAGTTCCATAGAGAGAGGAGCAACGCTTAGCTCAAAGTTAATGCCAATAGAAAAGTTATAAAACTTAGCTTGAACCTAATGGCGAAAGGAAAGTAAGAATGCTTAGCTCGAAGTTAATGCCAAATGGAAAGTATGAATGCTTAGCAGAATTTAATTCCATAAGAAAATAAAATAAATATAAAAATATAAAAATAAATAAATAAATCAATCAAATAAGTATATAAATAAATAATAAAAGAAAAAGCTAATTCCATAAGAAAATATATAATTCTTAGCTCGAAGCTAATGCCAAAACAAAAGCAGGAATGCTTAGCACAAGCTAATTCCATAAGGAGATGAACAATGCTTAGCTCGAAGCTAATGCCCAAAAGAAAGTAAAAATGCTTTGCACAAGCAAATTCCATAAGAACAGGAACAATGTTGAGCTCAAAGCTAATGCCAAAAGGAAAGTAATAATGGTTAGCTCTAAACTAATGCCTAAATGAAAGTAATAATGCTTGGCAAAAGCGAATTCACTAAGAAGGGAAATAATGCTTAGCTCGAAGCTAATGCCAAAAGAAAAGTAAGAATGCTTAGCACAAGCTAACTCCATAAGGAGTGAGGAACAATGCTTAGCTCCAAGCTAATGGCAATAGGAAAGTAATAATATTTAGCTCGAAGTTTATGGCAAAAGGAAAGTAAGAATGCTTCGCTCAAAGCTAATACCAAACGGAAAGTAAGAATGCTTATCATAAGCTAATTCCATAAGAAAATTAAATAAAACATAAAACTAAAAATAAAATTATAAATAAATATTAGAAATAAATAATAAAAAAAACTAATTCCAAAAGGAAAGTAAGAATTCTTAGCACAAGCTAATTCCATACGAAGTGGAATAATGCTTAGCTCGAAGCTAATGCCAAAAAGAAAGTAAGAATTCTTAGCTCGAAGCTAATGCCAAAACGAAATTAAGAATGCTTAGCACAAGCTAATTCGATAAGGAGAGGAATAATGCTTAGCTCGAAGCTAATGCCAAAAGGAAAGTAAAAATGCATAACAACAGCTAATTCCATAGAGAGGGGAATAATACATAGCATTAGGTTAATGCCAAAAGGAAAGTAGGAATTCTTATCAAAAACCTAATGCTAAAAGGAAAGTTAGAATGCTTCGCACAAGCTAATTCCATAAGAAGAGGAATAATGCTGAGCTCGAAGCTAATGCCAAAAGTAAAGTAAGATTGCTTCGCACAAGTTGATTCCAGAAGAAGAGTAATAATGCTTAGCTCGATGCTAATGCCAAAAGGAAGGTAAGAATGCCTAGCACATGCTAACTCCATAAGGAATGGAATAATGCTTAGATCGAAGCTAATGCCAAATCGAAAGTAAGAATGCTTAGCTCAAAGCTAATGCCAAAAGGAAAGTAAGAATACTTAGCACAAGCAAATTTCATATGGAGAGGAATAATGTTTATCTCGAAGCTAATGCCAAAAGGAAAGTAAGAATGCATAGCACAAGCTAATTCTGTACGGAGCGGAATAATACTTAGCTCGAAGCTAATACAAAAAGGAAAGTAAGAATGCTTATCTAGAGCTAATGTCAAACGGAAAGTAAGAATGCTTAGCACAATCTAATTTCATAAGAGAAGGAATAATGCTTGGAGAGGAATAATGCTTGGTGAGGAATAATGCTTAGCTCAAAGCTAATGCCAAAAGAAAAGTAAGAATGCATAGCACAAGCTAATTCCATAAGGAGATGAATAATGCTTAGCTCGAAGCTAATGCCGAAATGAAAGTAAGAATGCTTAGCACAAGCTAATTCCATAAAGAGAGGAAAAATGCTTAGCTCGAAACTAATGCCAAAACGAAAGTAAGAATGCTTAGCACAAGCTAGTTCCATAAAGAGAGGAGCAACACTTAGCTCAAAATTAATGCCAGTAGGAAAGTAATAAAATTTAGCTCAAACCTAATGGCGAAAGGAAAGTAATAATGCTTAGCTCGAAGTTAATGCCAAATGGAAAGTATGAATGCTTAGCACAATTTAATTCCATAAAGAAATAAAATAAATATAAAAATAAATAAATAAATAAATCAAATAAATATATAAATAAATAATAAAAGAAAAAGCTAATTCCATAAGAAAATGTATGATTCTTAGCTCGAAGCTAATGCCAAAAGAAAAGTAGGAATGCTTAGCAAAAGCTAATTCAATAAGGAGATGAACAATGCTTAGCTCGAAGCTTTTGCCAAAAGGAAAGTAAGAATTCTTAGCACAAGCTAATTCCATCAGGAGATGAACAATCCTTAACTCAAAGCTAATGCCAATAGGAAAGTAATAATGCTTAGCTCGAAGCTAATGGGAAAAAAAAGTAAGAATTCTTAGCTCTAACTAATGTCAAACGTAAAGTAAGAATGCTTAGCTCAATCTAATTCCAATTAAAATAAAAATAAAAAATAAAATAAAAATGAAAACAAAAAATAAATTGAAAAATTAAAAAAATAAATAAATATATAAACTAAATAAATATATAAATAATTAATAAAACCAAAAGGCTAAACCCATAAGAAATGGTATAATGCTTAACTCGAAGCTAATACCAAAACGAAAGTAATAATGCTTAGCACAAGCTAATTCCATAAGGAGAAGAACAATGCTTAGCTCGAAACTAATGTCAAAAGGAAAGTGAGAATGCTTAGCTCGAAGCTAATGCCAAAAGGAATGTAAGAATACAGTGCACAAACAAATTCCATAAGGATAGGAAAAATGCTTAGTACAAGCTAATTCCAAAAAAAAAAAAGCTAAATAAAACAAATAAAATAACTAAAAAACCTAAAAATAAAAATATATAAAATAAATAAATATATAAATAAATAGTAAAAAAGCGAATTTCATAAGAAGAGGAATAATGCTTAGCTCAATGCTAATGCCAACAAGAAATAAGAATGCTTAGAACAAGCTAATTCCATATGGAGAGGAAGAATGCTTCCATAATGAGAGGAACAATGCTTAGCTCGAAGCTAATTCCAGAAGAAAAAAATAAATAAATAACAATAAAAATAAAAATAAAAAAAAATAAAAAAAAATAAAATAAACAAAAAAACTAAAAATACAAATTTATAAAATAAATAAATATATAAATAAATAATAAAAAAGCTAATTCTATAAAAAGAGGAATAATGCTTAGCTCAAAGGTAATGCCAAAAAGAAAGTAAGAATACTTAGCACACGCTTATTCCATAATGAGAGGAACAATGCTTAGCTCGAAGCTAATGCTTAAAGGAAATAAGACTACATAACACATGCTAATTCCATAAGGAAAACTAAATAAATAAATAAAGAATAAAACAAATAAAAAAACTAAAAATAAAAATATGTAAAATAAATAAATATATACATAAATAATAAAAAAAAGCTAACCCATGAGAAGAGGAATAATGCTTAGTTTGAAAATAATGCCAAAAGGAAATTAATAATGCTTAGCTAACTCAAAGCTTATAGCAAATGAAAATAAGAATGCTTAGTACAAGCAAATTCCATACAAAGTGGAAGAATGCTCAGCTCGAAGCTAATGCCAAAAGGAAGGTAAGCATGCTTAGCACAAGCAAATTCCTTAAGGAGATGAACAATGCTTAGCTCGAAGCTAATACTAAAAGGAAATAAAACTACTTCGCATAAGCTAATTCCATAAGAAATAAAAAAAAAAACAAAAATAACAATAAAACAAATCAAAATATAAAAAATTAAAATATATAAAGTATACAAATAAGTAATAAAGAAAAGCTAATTACATAAGAAGATGAATAATGCTTAGCTCGAAGCTAATGCCAAAAGGAAAGTAAAAATACTTAGTACAAGCTAATTCCATGAGGAGAGGAACAATGCTTAGCTCGAAGTAGGGGTGGGCATTCGGGTCGGGTCGGGTTATTCGGGTTATTCGGGTCGGGTTATTCGGGTTTTTTGCAAAAAAAACATTACCCGAACCCGACCCGAGATAACCGGGTACCCGGCAACCGGGTACCCGGTTATTTCGGGTCGGGTTCGGGTCGGGTTCGGGTTTTGCTATTTTCCTCTTTTTTTTTTTTTTTTTTTATTATTAATTTTTTTCCTAATAATTATTTATTACTTCCAATTCGAAATGTGACATCAAACTTCATAAAATATCAAAAATATATTAGATGTTTCTTTACTTGGATTACAAATACGGAAGTAAAACATATTGTTATATACACAGATTCATAAAAACAAAAGAATTACTAAATTTATTACACAAAAACAATTAATCACAAAAAAAATAAAAATAATATCAAACAAACAGTAACTAAATTTACATAAAATATACATATATAATCAGACATATATATATATATATATATATATATATATATATATATATATATATATATATATATATATATATATATATATATATATATATACAACATATACATATCTATATACATAGTCTGTATTACAGTTACAGACATACATATATTATATATATATATATATATATATATATATATATATATATATATATATATATACATACAAACATATACATACATACATATACATATATATACATACAAACATATACATATCTATATACATAGTCTGTTTACAGACATATACATATATAAAAAAATCTTTTTTTTTTTTTTTTTTTTTTAACCGGGTACCCGGTCGGGTACCCGGGTAGAATTTCTAATACCCGGACCCGACCCGGTTTGGGAGCACCGGGTACCCGAACCCGGGAAAAACCCGGTTACGTCAAAAATTACCCGATCCGGTCGGGTAATACCCGACCGGGTCGGGTTATACCCGAATAACCCGACCCGAATGCCCACCCCTAGCTCGAAGCTAATGCCAAAAATAAATAAGAATGCTTAGCAGAAGCTAATTCCTTAAAATGAGGAAGAATGCTTAGCTCGAGGCTAATGCCAAAAGGAATGTAAGAATTGTTAGCACAAGCTAATTCCATAATGATAGGAACAATGCTTAGGTCAAAGCTAATGCCAATAAGAAACTAATCATGCTTAGGACAAGCTAATTCCATAAGAAAAATAAATAAAAAACAAAAAATGGAATATAAATAAAAATAAAAATTAATATTAAAATGAAAATTAAAATATAAATAAATTTATTAAAAAAATAAATATGTAAAGAAATAAAATAGAAAAGCTATTTCCGTAAGAACACGAATGATGCTTAGTATGAAGCTTATGCTTAAACGAAAGTAAGAATGTTTAGCACAAGCGAATTCCATAAGGAGAGGAATAACGATTAGCTCAAAGCTAACATTAAAAGAAAAATAAGAAAGCTTAGCACAAGCTAATTCCGTGAGAAAAGGTATAACGCTTTGCTCGAAGCTAATGCCAAAAGAAAAGTAAGAATGTTTAGCACAAGCTAATTCTATAACAAGAAGAATAATGTTTAGCTCGAAGCTAATGCCAAAAACAAACTAAGAATGCTTATCACAGTCAAATTCCCTAAGTAGAGGAACAACGCTTAGCTCGAACCTAATGACAAAAGGAAAGTAAGAATGCATGGCTCAAAGCTAATGCCAAAAGGAGAGTACGAATGCTTAGCTCAAAGCTAATGCCAAAAGGAAAGTAAGAACGCTTAGCACAACAAAATTCCATAAGGGAAGGAATAATGCTTCGTTCGAAGCTAATGCCAAAAGGAAATAAAGAATGCTTAGCTGAAAGCTAATGCCAAAAGGAAATAAGAATGCGTAGCACAAGCTAATTCCATAAGGCAAGTAATAATGCTTAGCCGAAACTTATGCCAAAAGGAAAGTACGGATGCTTGGCTAAAGCTAATTCTATAAAATGAGGAGGAATGCTTAGCTCGAAACTAATGCCAATAAGAAAGTAATAATAATTAGCTCGAAGATAATGCCAAAAGGAAAATAAGAATGCTTAACTCGAAACTAATGCCAAACATAAAGTAAGAATGCTAAGGACAAGCTAATTCCATAAGAAAACAAATAAAAAATAAAAAAATGGAATATAAAATAAAAATTAAATTAAAAATATAAATAAAAATTAGTACTAATAAATAAATAAATATATTAAAAAAATAAATAAGAAAATAAAGAAAATAGAAAAGCTAATTCCATGAGAAGAGGAAGAATGCTTAGTTCAACGCTAATGCCAAAACGAAAGTAAGAATGCTTAGCATATGCTAATTCCATAAGGAGAGAAATAATGCTTAGCTCGAAGCTAATGCCCAAAAGGAAAGTAAGAATGCATAGCACAAGCTAATTCCATAAGGAGCGGAATAATACATAGCATTAAGATAATGCCAAAAGGAAAGTAGGAATGCTTAGGTAAAAGCTATTGCTAAAAGGAAAGCAAGAATACTTGGCACAAGCTAATTTCATAAGAAGAAGAATAATGCTTAGCTCGAGGCTAATGCCAAAAGGAGTGTAGCACCACGTTTACTTTACACTCTATACCGAAAAATGGTATAAAGGTTAGTCTAATAAGTTGCAGCGTTAGACATTTAAAAATACGGTTTTGTTTTTCGAAACAAAGTTCTAGAGAAATGTGGTAAAGTTTTCTCTAGTTTTGAAAATACTTGAAGTGTTTCGCTTCAATTTTAGTTCGATAAAAATCTTTCTTGAAAAACCGTTAAAGTCGAACACTTCATAGATTTAGTCAAAAGAATTTCACTCTTTATTTGGTGCCACGTTTTTTCTTTAAACGTTTTCTTGCGTCAAATAATGAATTCGGATTGTGGTGGAGCTCTTATGAAATCAACATTAGAAAAGAACAAGAATAGTCGGAAAATATTATATTATACATAAGGGTTAAAATCGTTTCCCAATTATATATTCAAATACGACATATTACAATCCACTAAAAACATTGAAGTACCAAAATGGAAGTTAACTAAATACACATAAATTCGACACGGCTCGATCCCTCGGCTTTCCCCAAACTTGGTTCAACTTTGCTCAAAGCTAATGCCAAAAGGATGGTAAAAATTGTTAGCTCAAAGCTAATGCCAAAAGGAAATAAAAATGCTTACCACAAGCTATTTCCATAAGGAGAGGAAGATTGGTTAGCTCAAATCTAATGCCAAAAGGAAATTAAAGATTCTTACCACAACCAAATGACAAAAGGAAAGTAATAATGCTTAACTCGAAACTATATCCGAAAGGAATGAAAGAATGAATGGCAAAAGGTAATTATGTAAGAAGAGTAAGAATGCTTAGCTCGAAGTTAATGCCATAAGAAGAGGATTAATTCTTAGCTCGAAGCTAATGCCAAAAAGAAAGTAAGAATCCTTATCACAAGCTAGTTCCATAAGGAGAGAAACAGTGATTGCTCAATGCTAATGCCAAAAGCAAAGTAAGAATGCTTAGCTCGAAGCTAATGCCGAAAGCAAAGTATGACTCCTTAGCACACAAAAATTCCATAAGGAGAGTAATAATGTTTAGCTCGAAGCTACTGCCAGGAGGAAAGTAAGAATGCTTAGAACAAACTAATTCCATAAGGAGTAGAACAATGCCTAGGTGAAAGCTAATGCCAAAAAGAAAATAATAATCTTAGCTCGAACGTTATGCCAAAAGGAAAGTAGGAATGCTTTGCACAGTCTAATTCCTTAAGGAGAAGAAGAATGCTTAGCTTGAAGCTAATTCCAAGAGGAAAGTAAAAATGCTTAGCTCGAAGGTAATGCCAAAATGAAAGTAATAAGGCTTGGCTCGAAGCTAATGCCAAAAGGAAAGTAAGCATGCTTTGCACAAGCTAATTCACTATGAAAATGAACCATGCTTAGCTCAATAAGAATGCCAAAGGAAAGTAAGAATGCTTAGCTCGAATCTAATGCCAAGAGGAAAGTAAGAATTTTTAGCACAAGCTAATTCCATAAGAAGAGGAATAACGCTTAGCTCGAAGATAATGCCAAAACGAAAGTAAGAATGCTTCGCGAAAGCTAATTCCATAAGAAGAGGAATGGTTCTCAGCTCGAAGCTAATACCAAAAGGAAAGAAATAAAACTTAGCTCGACGTTAATGCCAAAACGAAAGAAAGAATGGTTTGCACAAGCTAATTCGATCTGAAGAGGAATAATGCTTAGCTCGAAGCTAATGTCGAAACCAAAGTAAGAATGCTTAGGCCAAGCTAATTCCATTAGAAGAGGAACAGTTATTTGCTCGAAGCTAATGCCAAAAGGAAAGTAAGAATGCTTAGCACAAGTAAATTCCATAAGGAAAGAAATAATTCTTAGCTCGAAGCTAATGCCATGCCAAAAGGAAAGTAAGAATGCTTGGACCAAGTAAATTCCGTAAGGAGAGGAATAATACTTAGCTCGAAGCTAATGCCAAAAGGAAAGTAAGAATTCATAGCAAACGCTAATTCCATGTGAAGAGGAATAATGTTGAGCTCGAAGCTAATGCCAAATGGAAAGCAATAATGCTTAGCACAAAGCTAATGCCAAAAAAAAAGTAGCAATGCTTAGCAAAATCTAATTCCTTAAGGAGAGGAAGAATTCTTAGCTCGAAGCTAATTCCAAAAGGAAAGTAATAATGCTTAGTTCGAATGTAATGCCAAAAGGAAAGTAAGAATGCTTGGTAACAACTAAGTCCATAAGACGAAGAATGCTTAGGTCGAAGCTAATGCAAAATGGAAAGTAAAAATGCTTAGCATAAGGGGAGGACAAATTCTTAGTGTCAAGCTAATGCCAATAGGAAATTAATAAGGCTTAGCTCGAAGCTAAAGCCAATAGAAAGGAAGAATGCTTAGCTCGAAGCCAATGTGAAACAGAAAGTAAGAATGCTTAGCACAAGCTAATGCCATAATAAGAAAAATATTAAATAAATAAATAAAAATAAGTAAAAATCAAAAAATAAAATAAATCAATGTATAAAATAAATAAATAGAAATAAATAAAAAATAACAAATTCCAAAAGAATAGGAAAAACGCTTAGCTCGAACCTAATGCCAGACCACAAGGAGAGGAATAATACTTAGCTTGAAGGGAATGCCCAAAAGGCAAGTAAGAATGCATAGCACAAGCTAATTCCATAAGGAGCAGGATAATACTTAGCTTTAAGCTAATGCCAAAAGGAAAGTAAGAATGCTTAGCTAAAAGCTAATGTCAAATGGAAAGTAGGAATGCTTCGCACAATCTAATTCCTTAAGGAGAGGAAGAATGCTTAGCTCGAAGCTAATGCCAAAGGAAAAGTAAGAATACTTAGCACAAGCTATTTCCATAAGAAGTGGTATAATGCTTAGCTCGAAGCTAATGCCAAAAGGAAAGTAAGAATGCTTAGCACAAGCTACTTCCATAAGAAGATGAATAACGCTTAGATCGCAGCGAATGCGAAAAGGAAAGTAATATTTTTTACCACAAGCTAACTCCTTAACAATAGGAATAATGCTTAGCTCGAAGATAATGCCATAAGGAAAGTAAAATTTGTTAGCACAAGCTAATTCCATAAGAAGAGGAATAATTTATAGCTCGAAGCTAGTGCCAAAAGGAAAGTAAGAATGCTTAGCTCGAAGCTAATGCCAATAGGAAAGTAAGAATGGTTAGAACAAGCTAGTTCCATAAGAAGAGGAATAATGCTTAGCCCGAAGCTAATGCTAAAAGGAAAGAAAGAATGCTTAGCACAAGCTAATTCCATAAGGAGAGGAACAATGCTTAGCTTGAAGATAATGCCAAAAGAAATGTAAGGATGCTAAGCACGAGAAAATTCCAAAAGAAGTGGAATATTGCTTAGCTCAAACCTAATGCCAAAAGGTTAGAAATAATACTTAGCTCGAAGCTAATATCAAAAGGAAATTAAGAATGCGTAGCTCAATTAAAGCTAATTCCAAAACGAAATCAGAATGCTTAGTAAAGGCTAATTCCATAAGGAGAGGAAGAACGCTTAGCTCGAAGCTAATGCCAAAAAAAAGTATGAATGCTTAGCACAAGCTAATTCCATGAGAAGAACAATGCTTAGATAATGCCAGAAGGAAAGTAAGAATACTAAGCTTGAAGCTTATGCCAAAAAGAAAGTAAGAATTCTTAGCAAAATTTAATTCCATAAGAAGATGAATAATGCTTGGCTCGAAGATAATGCCAAAAGAAAAGTATAAATGCTTAGCACAAGCTAATTCCATAAGAAGAGGAATAATTATACGCTCTAAGCTAATGCGAAAAGTAAAGTAAGAATGCTTAGCTCCAAGCTAATGCCAAAAGGAAAGTAAGAATGGTTAGCACACGCTAATTCCATACTAAGAGGAATAATACTTAGCTCGAAGCTAATGCCAAAAGGAAAGTAAGAATGCTTAGCACAAGCTAATTCCATAAGGAGAGGAACAATCCTTATATCGAAGCTAATGACAAAAGGAATATAACGATGCTTAGCTCGAAGCTAATGCCAAAACGAATGTAAGAATTCTAAGCACAAGAAAATTCCATATGGAGAGGCATAATGCTTAGCTCAAAGCTAATGCCGAAAGGACACAAATAATGTTAGCTCGAAGCTAATAGCCAAAGCAAGTTAATAATGCTTAGCTAAATCAAAGCTAATCCCAAACGGAAATAAGAATGTTTAGCACAAGCTAATTCCATAAGGAGAGAAAGACTTCTTAGCTCGAAACTACTGCCAATAGGAAATTAAGAATGCTTAGCACAAGCTAATTCTTTAAGAAGAGGAACCATGCTTAGCTCAAAGCTAATGCCAAAGGCAAACTAAGAATACTTAGCTCGAAGCTAATGCCAAACGAAAAGTAAGAATTCTAAGCACAATCTAATTACATGTAAAGAGGAATAATGCTTAGCTCAAAGATAATGCTAAAAGGAAAGGAAGAATGCTTATCACAAGCTAATTCAAACTGAAGAGATATAATTCTTAGCTCGAAACTAATGGCAAAAGGAAAGTAAGAATGCGTAGCTTGAAGCTAATGCCAAAATGATATTAAGAATGCTTAGCACAAGCTAATTCCATAAGAAGAGGAATAATTCTTAGCTCGAAGCTAATGCCAAAAGGAAAGTAAGAATGCTTAGCACAAGCAAATTCCATACGGAGAGGAATAATGCTTCACTCGAAGCTAATGCCAAAATGAAAGTAAGCATGCTTAACATAAGCTAATTCCATATGAAGAGGAATAATGTTGATCTCGAAGCTAATGCCAAAAAGAAAGTAATAATGCTTAGCTCTAAGCTAATCCCAAAATGAAATTAGGAATGCATTGCAAAATCTAATTCGTTAAGGAGAGGAAGAATTCTTAGCTCGAAGCTAATTCCAAAAGGAAAGTAATAATGCTTAGTTTGAAGGTAATGCCAAAAAGAAAGTAAGAATGTTTGGCAACAGCTAATTCCATAAGAAGAAGAAGAATGCTTAGGTCGAAGCTAATGCCAAATGGAAAGTAAGAATGCTTAGCATAAGTTAATTCAATAACGAGAGGAACAATGCTTAGCTCCAAGCTAATGCAAATAGGAAAGTAATAATGCTTAGCTCGAAGCAAATGCCAAAAGGAAATTAAGAATGCTTAACTCAGAGCTACTGTCAAACGAAAAGCAAGAATGCTTATTCCATAAGAAAAATATTAAATAAATAAATAAATATAAATAAATATAAATAAAAAAATAAAATAAATAAATGTATAAAAAAACAAATAAAAAATAAATAAATAAATAGTTAATTCCAAAAGAAGAGGAAAAAAGCTTAGCTCGAAGCTAATGCAAAAACAAAAGTAAGGACTCTTAACACAAGCAAATTCCATAAGAAGAGGAATAATACTTAGCTTGAAGCGAATGCCCAAAAGGAAAGTAAGAATGCTTAGCACATGATAATTCCATAAGGAGATGAATAATGCTTAGCTCGAAGCTAATGCCAAAAGGAAAGTAAGAATGCTTAGCACAAGCTTATTCCATAAGGAGAGGAATAATGCTTAGCTCCAAGCTAATGCAACTTGGAAAGTAATAATGCTTAGCTCGAAGTTAATGCCAAAAGAAAAGTAAGAATACTTAGCTCGAAGCTAATACTAATCGCAAAGTAAGAATGGTTAGCACAAGTTAATTGCATAAGAAAACAAATTAAATAAGTAAATAAATAATCTAATTCCATAAGAAGAGGAATAATGCTTAACTCAAAGCTAATGGAAAAATGAAAGTAAGAATACTTAGCACAACCTAATTCCAAAAGGAGAAACATAATGCATAGCTCAAGCAAATGCCCTAAAGGAAAGTACGAATGTATAGCACAAGCTAATTCCATAAGGATGCGGTATAATACAACGCTTTAAGCTAATGCCAAAAGCAAATAAGGAATGTTTTGCTAGAATCTAATGTCAAAAGGAAAGTAAGAATGCTTAGAACATGCTAATTCCATAAGAAGAGAATTAATGCTTAGCTCGAAGCTAATGCCAAAAGGAAAGTAAGAAAGCGTAGCACAAGCTAATTCCATAAGGAGAGGAAAAATGCATAGCTCAAAGCTAATTCCAAAAATATAGTAATAATGCTTAGCTCGAAGCTAATGCCAAAAGGAATGTAAAATGTTTAGCACATGCTAATTCCATAAAGAGAGGAACAATGCTTAGATCAAATTTACTGCCAATAGGAAAGTAATAATGCTTAGCTCGAACCTAATGGCAAAAGGAAAATAAGAATGCTCAGCTCAACGCTGATGCCAATAGGAAAGTAATAATGCTTAGCTCGAAGCTAATGCCAAAAGGAAAGTAAAAATGCTTACGACAAGCTAATTCCATAAGGAGAGGAATAATTCTTATCTCGAAGCTAATGCCAAAAGGATATTAAGAATGCTAAGCTTGAAGCTAATGCTAAAAGGAAAGTAAGAATTCTTAGCACAAGCAAATTTCATAAGGAGAGGAATAATTCTTAGCTTAAATTAATGGCAAAAGGAAAGTAAGAATGCATAGCACAAGTAAATTCCATTAGGAGAGGAACAACGCTTAGCTCGAAGCTAATGCCAAAAGGAAAGTAAGAATTATTAGCTCGAAGCTTATGCCAAAAGGAAAGTAAGAATGCTTAGCACAAGGAAATTCCATAAGGAGAGGAATAATGCATAGCTCGAAGCTAATACCAAAAGGAAAGTAAGAATGCATGGCTCAAAGCTAATGCCAAAAGGAATGTAATAATGCATGGCTCAAAACTAATGCCAAAAGGAAGAATGCTTAGGACAATCTAATTCCTTAAGGGGAGGAAGAATGCTTAGCACAATCTAATTCCTTAAGGGGAGGAAGAATGCTTTGCTTGAAGCTAATTCATGAAGGAAAGTAGTAATCCTTAGTTCCAAGGTAATGCCAAAACGAAAGTAAGAATGCTTAACACAAGAAAGTAAGAACGCTTAGCACAAGGTAATTCCATATGGAGAGGAATAATGCTTAACATGAAACGAATGCCCAAAAGGAAAGTAAGAATGCATGAACAAGCTAATTCCATAAGGAGCGAGATAATACTTAACTTTAAGCTAATGCCAAAGCGGAAGTATGAATGCTTAGTTAAAACCTAATGTCAAACGGAAACTAGGAATGCTTAGCACAATCTAATTCCTTAATAAGAGAAAGAATAATTAGCTCAAAGCTAATGCAAAAGGAAAGTAATAGTGCTTAGCACAAGTTGTTTCTATAAGAAGTAACGCTAAGCTCAAAGCTAAGGCCAAAAGGAAAGGAACAATGCTTAGCTTGAAGCTAATTCCAAAAGTAATGTAAGTATGCTTAACTCGAAGCTAATGGCAAACGGAAAGTAAGAATGCTTAGCTCAAGAAAATTCCAAAAGGAGAGAAATAATGCTTGGCTCAAAGCTAATGCCGAAAGGATAGAAATAATGCTAAGCTCGAAGCTAATACCAAAAGGAAATTAAGAATTCTTAGCTCAATCAAAGCTTATGCCAAATGGAAATAAGAATGCTTAGCTCGAAGCTAATGCCAAAAGGAAAGTAAGAATGCTTAGCACAAGCTAATTCCTTAAAAAGAGGAACAATGTTAACTCAAAGCTAACGTAAAAAATAAAGTAGGAATACTTAGCACAATCTAATTCAATAAGAAGATGAATAATGCTTAGCTCGGAGATCATGTCAAAAAGAAAGTAAGAATGCCTAGCTCAAGCTAATTCCATGAAAATAGGAATAATTCTTAGCTCGAATCTAATGGCAAAAGTAAAGTAAGAATGCTTAGCTCGAAGCTAATGCCATAAGGAAAGTATGAATGCTTAAAACAAGCTAATTACATAAGAAGAGGAATAATAATTAGCTCGAAGCTAATGCAAAAAGGAAAGTAAAAATGCTTAGCACAAGCAAATTTCATAAGGAGAGGAACAATGTTTAGCTTGAAGATAATGTCAAAAGGAACGTAAGAATGCTTAGTTCGAAGCTGATTCCCAAAGGAATGTAAGAATGTTTACCACAAGCTAATTCCATAAGAAGAGGAATAATGTTTAGCTTGAAGCTAAAGCCAAAAGGAATGTAATAATGCTTAGCTCAAAGCTAATGCCCAAAGAAAAGTAGAAATGCTTAGCACAATGTAATTCCGTAAGCAGAGGAAGAATGCTTAGCTCGAAGCTAATGCCAAAATGAAAGTAATAATGCTTAGTTCGAAGGTAATGCCAAAAGGAAAGTAAGAATGCTTAGCAAGAGCTAATGCCATAAGAAGAGGAATAATTCTTAGCTCCAAGCTAATGCCAACAAGAAAGTAAGAATGCTTAGCTCGATGCTAATGCCAAAACGAAAGTAAGAATGCTTAGTTCGAAATTAATGCCAAAAGGAAAGTAAGAATGCTTAGCATAAGCAAATTCCATAAGGAGAGGAATAATGCTTATTTCAAAGCTAATGCCAAAAAGATGTAAGAATGCTTAGGTCGAAGCTGATTCAGAAAGGAAAGTTAGAATGGTTAGCATAAGAAAATTCCATAAGGAGAGGAATAACGCTTAGCTCGAAGATAATGCCCAAATGATAGTAAGAAAGCATAGCACAAGGTTATTCCATAAGGAGAGGAATAATGCTTGGCTCAAAGCTAATGCCAAATGGATAAAAATAATGCTTAGCTCGAATCTAATGCCCAAAGGCAAGTAAGAATGCTTAGCTCAATCAAAGCTTATGCCATATGCCATATGGAAAGGTAAGAATGGCCAAAAGGAAAGAAATAATGCTTAGATCGAAGGTAATGCTAAACAGAAAGTAAGAATGCTTAGCACAAGCTAATTTCGTAAGAAGACAAAGAGAGCTTAGCTCGAAGCTAATGCCAAAAGAACAGTAACAATGCTTACCACAACCTAATTTCATAAGAAGAGGAATAATGTTTACCTCAAAGCTAATGCCAATATGAAAGTAATAATGCTTACCTCAAAGCTATTGCAAAAGCAAAGTAAGAATGCTTAGCTCGAAGCTAATTCCATAAGAAAAAAATAGAAAAATAAAAAAATAAAAATAAAACTAAAAATAAAAATTAAAACAATAATAAAAAAATATATAAAATAAATAAATAAATAAATATGTAAATAAATAATAAAATAAAAAGCTAATTCCATAAGAATAGGAATAATGCTTAGCTCAAAGCTAATGCTTGGGACAAGATAATTCCATAATGAGATGAACAATGCTTAGCTAGAAGCTAATGCCAAAAGGAAAGTGAGAATGCTTAGCTCGAAGCTAATGCCAACAAGAAAGTAAGAATGCTTAGCACAAGAAAATTCCATAATGAGAGGAATAATGATTAGATCGAACCTAGTGCCTAAAGGAAAGAAAGAATGCTTAGAACAAGCTAATTCAGTAAGGAGAGGAATAATACTTAGCTTGAAGCTAATGCCAAAACAAAAGTAAGAATGCTTAGCACAAGCTAATTCCATAAACATAGAATAATGCTTAGCGAAAGCTAATGCCAAAAGGATAGAAATAATGCTTAGCTGGAAGCTAATGCCAAAAGGAAAGTAGGAATGCTTAGCTCAGTCAAAACTAATGCCAAAAAGAAATAAGAATGCTTAGCACAAGCTAATTCCATAAGGAGTGGAAGAGTGCTTAGCTCGAAGCTAATGCCAAAAGGAAAGTAAGAATGTTTAGCTCGAGCTAATTCCATAAGAAGAAGAATAGTGCTTAGTTAAAAGCTAATGCAAAAAGAAAAGTAATCATGCTTAGCTCGAAGGTAATGCAAAACGGAAAGTAATAATTCTTGGCAACAGCTAATTCCGTAAGGAGATGAAGAAGGCTTAGCTGGAAGCCAATGTCGAAAGGAAAGTAAAAATGCTTATGACAAGCTAATTCCATAATAAGAGGAACAATGCTTAGCTTAGAGCTAATGCCAGAAGAAAAGTAATAATGCTTGGCAAAAGGTAATAAAGTTTAGCTCGAAGCTATAACAAAAGGAAAGTAAGAGTGCTTAGCTCGAAGCTAATGCCAACCGGAAAGTAAGAATGCTTAACACAACCTAATTCCATAAGAAAAACAAATAATAAAATAAAATAAATGAAAACAAAAATTAAATCAATAATAAAAAATATATAAAATAAATAATTATATAAAATCCATAAATATATAAATAAATAATATGAAAAATGCTAATTCCATAAGAAGACCAATAATGCTCAGCTCGAAGCTAATGCCTAAACGAACGTAAGAATGCTTAGCACAAGCTAATTCCGTAAGGAGAGGAACAATGCTTAGCTCGAAGCTAATGCCAAAAGGAAAGTAAGAATGCTTAGCTCGAAGGTAATGCCAAAATCAAAGTAATAATGTTTAGTACAAGAAAATTCAATAAAGAGAGGAATAATGACTAGCTCGAAGCTAATGCCTAATGGAAAGAAACAATGCTTAGCTCAAAGCTTATGCCAAAAGGAAAGTAATAATGCTTAGCTCGAAGGTAGAGTGAAAAGGAAAGTAAGAATGCTTGGCAACAGCTAATTCCAAAAGCAGAGGAACAATGCTTAGGTCAAATATAATGCAATTATGAATGTAATATTGCTTAGTTCGAAGCTAATGGCCAAAGGAAAGTAAGATTTTTTAGCTCAAAGCTAATGCCAAACGGAAAGTAAGGATGCTTAGCACAAGATAAATACATAAAAAAATAAAATAAATAAAATAAATAAATAGATAAAATAAATAAACATATAAATAAATAAATAAATAATTCCATAAGAAGAGGAATAATGCTAAGCTCGGAGCTAATGCCAAAAAGAAAGTAAGAATCCTTAGCACAAGCTAATTCCATTAGGAGAGGAACAATGCTTAGCTCGAAGCTAATGCCAAAAGGAAAGTATGAATGCTTAGGTCGAAGCTAATGCCAATAGGAAAGTAAGAATGCTTAGCATATGAAAATTCCATAAGGAGAGGAATAATGCTTAGCTTGAAGATAATGCCAAAAGGAAAGTAAGAATGCTTAGCACAAGCTATTTCCATAACGAGAGGTAAATGCTTAGCTCAAAGCTAGTGCTAATAGGATAGTAACAATGCTTCGCTCGAAGGTAATGTGAAAAGGAAAGTAAGAATGCTTGGAAACAGCTAATTCCCAAAGCAGAGGAACAATGCTTAGGTCAAATCTAATGCAATTAGGAATGTAATATTGCTTAGTTCGAAGCTAATGGCCAAAGGAAAGTAAGAATTCTTAGCTCAAAGTTAATGCCAAACGGAAAGTAAGAATGCTTAGCACAAGCTAATTACATAAAAAAAATAAAAAATTAAAATAAATAAATATATAAAATAAATAAACATATAAATAAATAAATAAAAAATTCTATAAGAAGAGGAATAATGCTAAGCTCGGAGCTAATGCCAAAAAGAAAGTAAGAACGCTTAGCACAACCTAATTCTATAAGGAAAGGAATAATACGTAGCTCGAAGCTAATGCGAAAAGATAAGAAATAATACTTAGCTCAAAGCTAATGCCAACAGGATCTAGGAATGCTTAGCACAAGCAAATTCCATAAGGAGAGGAATAATGATTAACTCTAAACTAATGAAGAAAAAAAGTAAGAATGCATAGCACAAGCAAATTCAATGAGGTCCGGATAAATACTTAGCTCGAAGCTAATACCAAAAGGAAAGTAACAAAATGATTAGCTAAAAGCTACTGTCAAAAGGAAAGTAAGAATGCTTAGCACAAGAAAATTACATAAGCAAAGGAATAATGCTTAGCCCGAAACTAATGCCAAAAGGAAAGTAAGAATGCTTAGCACAAGCTAATTCCATAAGGATAGGAATAATAGTTAGCTCAAAGCTAATGCCGAAACAATAGAAATAATGCTTAGCTCGAAGCTAATGCCAAAAGGAAAGTAAGAATGCTTAGCTCAATCAAAGCTAATGCGAAAACAAAAGTAAGAATGCTTTCCAAAAGCTAATTCCATAAGGAGAGGAACAATGCTTAGGCCAAAGCTAATACCAAAAGGAAAGTAAGAATTCTTAGCTCAAAGTAAATGCTTAAAGGAATGTAAGAATGCTTAGAACAAGATAATTCCATAAGGAGAGTAATAATACATTGCCCGAAGCTAATGCCAAAACGAAAGTAAGTATGCTTAGCACAAGCTAATTCCATAAGGACAGAAACAATGCTTCGCTCCAAGCTAATGCCAATACGAAAGTTATAATGCATAACTCGAAGAAAATGCCAAAAGTAAAGTAAGATTGCTTAACTCGGAGCTAATTCCACATGGAAAGTAAGAATGCTTAGCACAAGCTAATTCAATAAGGATAGGAATAATAGTTAGCTCATAGCTAATGCTGAAACAGTAGATATAATGCTTAGCTCGAAGCTAATGCCAAAAGGAAAGTAAGAATGCTTAGCTCAATCAAAGCTAATGCGAAAACGAAAGTAAGAATGCTTTGCAAAGCTAATTCCATAAGGAGAGGAACAATTCTTAGCCCAAAGCTAATACTAAAAGGAAAGTAAGAATGCTTAGCACAAAGTAAATGCATAAAGGAAAGTAAGCATGCTTAGCACAAGTTAATTCCATAAGGAGAGTAATAATACATTGCCTGAAGCTAATGCCAAAAGGAAAGTAAGAATGCTTAGCACAAGCTAATTCCATAAGGAGAAAAACAATGCTTAGCTCCAAGCTAATGCCAATACGAAAGTTATAATGCATAGCTCGACGAAAATGCCAAAAGTAAAGTAAGAATGCTTAACTCGAAGCTAATGCCACACGGAATATAAGAATGCTTAGCACAAGCTAATTCCATAAGGAGAAGAATAATACTTAGCTCAAAGCTAATGAAAAAAGGAAAGTAAGCTTAACACAAGCAAATTCCATAAGGAGAGGAACAATGCTTAGCTCGAAGATAATGCTAAAAGGAAAGTAAGAATGCTTAGTTCGAAGCTACTTCCAAAAGCAAAGTAAGAATGTTTAGCACAAGCTAATTCCATGTGAAGAGGAATAATTTTTAGCTCGAAGCTAATGCCAAAAGGAAAGTAATAATTTT
This sequence comes from Erythranthe guttata, assembly GCF_056151865.1. NCBI lineage: Eukaryota > Viridiplantae > Streptophyta > Magnoliopsida > Lamiales > Phrymaceae > Erythranthe > Erythranthe guttata. The sequence goes on from NC_142541.1 coordinate 9,049,077, forward strand.
TTATCTCAAAGCTAATGCGAAAAAGAAAGTAGGAATTCTTAGCACTATCTAATTCCATAAAGAGAGGAAGAATGCTTAGCTCGAAGCTAATTCCAAAAGTAAAGTAATAATGCTTAGTTCCATGGTAATGCCGAAACGAAAGTAAGAATGCTTGGAAACAGAAAATTCCATAAGAAGAAGAAGAATGCTTAGGTCGAAGCTAATGCCAGAAGGAATGTAAGAATGCCAAGCAAAAGCTAATTCAATAAGAAGATGAACAATGCTAAGCTCCAAGCTAATGCCAATAGGAAAGTAATAATGCTTAGGTCGAAGCTAATGCCAAAAGGAAAGTAAGAATGCTTAACTCGAAGCTAATGTCAGACCAAAAGTAAGAATGCTTAACACAAGCTAATTCCATAAGAAAATAAGTATTCAATAAATAAAAATCTAAAAAAAAATGTATAAAGATAATGAATTAAAAATATAAAAAAAATAACTTATTCCAAAAGAAGTTGAAAAATGCTTAGCTCGAAGCTAATGCTAAAACGAAAGTAAGAACGCTTAGCACAAGCTAATTCCATAAGGAGAGGAATAATGCTTAGCTTGAAGCGAATGCCCAAAAGGAATGTAAGAATGCATAACACAAGCTAATTCCACAAGGAGCGAGATAAAACTTAGGTTTAAGCTAATGCCAATAGGAAAGTATGAATGCTTAGTAAAAAACTAATGCAAATGGAAAGTAAGAATGCTTAGCACAATCTAATTCCTAAAGCAGAGAAAGAATGATTAGCTTGAAGCTAATGCCAAAGGGAAAGTAAGAATGCTTAGCACAAGCTGTTTCGACAAGAAGTGGTATAATGCTTAGCTCGAAGCTAATGCCAAAAGGAAAGTAAGAATGCTTAGCACAAGCTAATTCCATAAGAAGAGGAACAATGCTTAACTCAAAGCTAATGCTAAAAATAAAGTAAGAATACTTAGCTCGAAGCTAATTGCAAAAGTGAAGTAGGAATTCTTAGCACAATCTACTTCCATAATAAGATGAATAATGCTTAGCTCGAAGATAATGCCAAAAGGAAAGTAAGAATGCTTAACATAAGCTAATTCCATAAGAAGAGGAATAATTCTTAGCTCGAATCTAATGCCAAAAGTAAAGTAGGAATGCTTAGCTCGAAGCTAAGGCCAAAAGGAAAGTAAGAATGCTTAGAACAAGCTAATTCCATAAGAAGTGGAATAATACTTAGCTCGAAGCTAAAGCTAAAAGGAAAGTAAGAATGCTTAGCACAAGCAAATTCCATAAGGAGAGGAACAATGTTTAGCTCGAAGATAATGCCAAAAGGAAAGTAAGAATGCTTAGTTCGAAGCTAATTCCAAAAGGAAAGTAAAAATGTTTAGACAAGATAATTCCATAAGAAGAGGAATAATGTTTAGCTTGAAGCTAATGCCAAAAGAAAAAGTAATAATGATTAATTAGATCAAAGCTAATGCCAAAAAGAAAGTAGGAATGCTTAGCACAATATAATTCCTCAAGGAGAGGAAGAATGCTTAGCTCGAAGCTAATACCAAAAGGAAAGAAATAATGCTCAGTTCTAAGGTAATGCGAAAAGGAAAGTAAGAATGCTTGGCAACAGCTAATTTCATACGAAGAGGATGACTGCTCAGGTCGAAGCTAATGGCAAATGGAAAGTAAGAATGCTTAGCATAAGGTAATTCAGTAAGGAGAGCAACAATGCTTAGCTCAAGCTAATGCAAATAAGAAAGTAATAATGCTTAGCTCGAAGCTAATTCCAGAAGGAAAGTAAGAATGCTTAGCTCGAAACTAATGCAAAATGGGAAGTAAGAATGCTTACCACAAGCTAATTCCTTAAGAAAATAAATTATTAAATTAATAAAAATCAAAAAATGAAATAATAAATGTATAAAAAAAATTCAAAATAAAATAAAAAAATAGCTAATTCCAAAAGAAAAGGAATAATGCTTAGCTCGAAGCTAATGCCAAAACAAAAGTAAGAATGCTTAGTAGAGGCTAATTCCATAAGGAGAGGAATAATGCTTAGCTTGAAGCGAATGCCCAAAAGCAAAGTAACATTGCATTACACAAGCTAATTCCATAAGAAAATACTTAGTTTTAAGCTAATGCCATAAGAAAATTAGAATTGCTTAGCTAAAAGAAAATGTCAAATGGAAAGTAGGAATGCTTACCATAATCTAATTCCTTAAGGAGAGGAAGAATGCTTTGCTCGAAGCTAATGCCAAAAGGTAAGTAGAATGCTTGGCACAAGCTGTTTCGTAATTTGGAATTATGAATCTAAATAAGAAAAGGAAAAGAATAGGCGAACATCTTAGTGGACTTCGTAATAGGCGAACATCTTAGTTGACATCTAAGCATCTTAGTGGAAAAGAATAGGCGAACATCTTTGCATAATTGGAAGTCAATATGATTGGGTCCAACATTCGTAATTTGGAATTCGTAATGTTTCCAAATTTAGAAAATGCACTGAATTAGGGTTTCCACTTTTGGAAAGTTGGAATTGAGAATTGGCCCTCGTAATGACGAGGACATTATAATGATTTCAAAAAAGTAATCGTTACAATTTTCCGATCATTAAATTGAGAGAAACGAGCGAGTAAAGAACTAACGAGTTTAAACTGTTGGGCCCGATCCAACTTAAGCCCGTTAGGGCTTTTCATACAAGACACTATAAATACTTGATTTATAGGTCTTGCACTGACACAACACTCACACGAAACCCTAGCCGCTCTCTTCTCTCTCTCTCGTCCGATCTCCCCCGCAGCCACCACCGCCGCCGTGTTGGGAATCGGACACGTGTACGCAGCGGAAAACAAAAATTTTATGCGATTTAAACAACTTTAAAGCACATAAACACATGCCCGATAAATTAAATCAATTAATTGCGTACCTTTGCGCTTCCAGCGAAATTAAAAAAAAAACATACATGCTAAATTGTTTAACTGAATTTAAATCAATTAACATGCTCGCGTTTAAACCAACTAACATGCTTGCAACGATTAAAACGATTTCACGCAATAACATAAAATCATACGAAAGCAAACATGAATATATAGTTTAAACGTAAACGAATCAAGAACATTAAATTCGTGTGTTTACCTCTTGAAGCGTGAGGTAGGAGCGCTAACCAAGTCGAGATTGCTACGGAAACCAATCCATACAATCCGAGGGCAGCAGCGGTGCAGCGGCGAGACGGCCACGGCGGCGCGTGTATCTCACGCGCGGTCTTCGGGCGGCGCGTGGGATCGCGTGCGGCTTCGGCTCGTGTGCTGCTCCTCGATTCTTCGATCTTCGATCTTCCTCCTCTCGGATTTCACCTCGTATACTTCGATCTACTAAACACGTGGCACTAGACACGTAATAGTTAGAAAAATGGAAGAAAAAGAGAAGGAAAGAACTACCGAAAGCAATCGGCCAACGAATGGCCGATTCCGGCGAAACGGCGGGGCGACGGCGGTGGTGGCCGCTGGGGAGAGTGGCCGAGAGAGAGAGGGGGACGGCTAGGGTTAGGGTTTTGTGTTGTATGTTTTTTGTAAGACCTATAAATCTTGTATTTATAGTGTCTTGCATAAAACCCTAGCGGGCTTAAGTTGGACCGGGCCCAACAGCTTAAGTTCGTTAGTACTTTTACTTGCTCGTCTGTCTCAATTCAATAACTGAAAAATTGCAACGATTACATTTTCGGAATCATTATAAAGTCCTCGTCATTACGAGTGCCAACTCTCAATTTCCAACTTTCCAAAAGTGGAAACCCTAGTTCAAAGCACTTTCTAAATTTGGAAACTTCCCGATTTAGAAAGTCCACGACATTGTTCGCCTATTCTTTTTATTTTCTTATTCTCATTCATAATTCCAAATTACGAATGTTGGACCCAATCATATTGACTTCCAATCATGCAAAGATAAACCATTTTATCTATGACCGTTTGTTCAAAGATCTCATGTGCACGAGCAGTGTGACCCTCGATGGTTCAGGTGTAAGCTAGCCGTGGGCCCACAACCCTTTGTGGTCAAAACTCGTCCCTTATAGTTACGATTAAGATGAAGCTCGTTTCACCTTAATCACCCAACGAATCAAGATTGACGTCTAGCAACTACGCGTCATGATTCCCTAGACACAAACGAAGTGCCTGCAAGAACCTTCAGATATAGTTAACGTACAGTACGTCCCTTCGATACATATGTCCCGATTGAACTAGAGGCATTGGTTCATCGAGACCTCTTTATATGTTCAATAACGGTGCGATCGTTCTAAGTGTTGTAATCGTTACGTGCATGACTTAGAGAATCGAATTCTCTAATCATCACTTAGTCAGCTCTGGCCAGAGACTTAGAATGATTACAAACTTTCAGAACACACAAGACATCCAAGACTATTCTAGCGATCGAATCCCCGACTACAATGCACAGAAATCCCACTAGATTTCGGACTGCACGAACACTGGCCCTTTGGATGGTCCTCGGTGGAACTCAGGGACAGATCACGATACAGCTGGTCCTCTAGTGAAGTCACGGTGATGTCTAGGTCATAAGGACTAATAGTGTACAACTATACCATAGATACCTCTACTCGATTATTGGGAACCACTTAGAGATTTCTAGGGTGAGGGAGTTCAGTGAACTCGTCAACTTACGAGCACCCACTTATGCATGCCGATATCACAATACCGTTTACTGATGAGATGCAGTACACACACACTAAGTGCTAGTCTCTTAATGGGAAAGGCCGATATCCTCATTGGTGGCGTAACCCTTCGACTAGGAACATGTTTAACAATTATAATACTTAAGTAAATATCTCACGATCCTAACGATCAATTACTAGTACTTGTAATAGCTGTAAGGACTATATCTATGCTTGTGACAAAGGGACAAAGATATAGAATGCCAAGTTTTTTTATCATTAATACGAATAAAGGTTCGTCTATTACAATAATAAATACGAGAGACCACAGCCACATGTTGGCTTGTTGGTCACCTACTCTAACACGCCGTTGCCGTCCACTCGCCGGAAATCGGCCTTCCTTGGCCGATTAATCGTGGTAGTTCTTTTCTTTGTTCATTCTTTCCGTTTATTCTAACTACTGCGTGTCTAGTGCCACGTTTTGGTAGATCAAAATATACGAGGTGAAATCCGAGAGGAGAAAGATCGAAGAATCGAGAAGGTGTCCTACGTCGTCGCCTCACGCCGTCGTCGCCGCCGTCGCTCCCGGATTGCATGGATTGGTTTCCATGACACTCTTGCTTCGACTCGCGCGCCTACCTCACGCTTCAAGAGGTAAACATTCGAATCCGTATTTATTTGATTCGTTTTTATTTAAATTAAATATGCATGTTCGTTTAGTAAGTATAATGTATGAATTTATGTATATTATGTGATTACGTGAAATTCATTATTTACTGCGAGCATGATTATATGATTTAATGCGAGCATGCTAGTGGATTTAATTTTGATTAAATAATTCGCATGTATGTTTGTTTTTAAATTTCGCTGGAAGCGCAAAGGTAAGGTACACAATTACTGGTTTAATATATGTCGGGCATGTGATTATGTGATTTAAACTCGTTTAATTCGCATAAAATTTCTGTTTTCCGCTGCGTACACGTGCCGATTCCGAACATAATGCTTAGCTCAAAGCTAATGCCAAAACGATTAAAATAATGCTTAGTTCGAAGCTAATGCCAAAAGGAAATTAAGAATGCTTGGCTCAATCAAAGCTAATACCAAAATTAAATAAGACTACTTAGCACAAGCTTATTCCGTAAAAAGAGAAAGAATGCTTAACTCAAAGCTAATGCCAAAATGAAAGTGAGAATTCATAGCACGAGCTAATTCCATAAGAAAAGGAACATTGCGTAGCTCAATGCTAATGCCAAAAGGAATGTAACAATACTTAGCTCAAACTAATGCCAAAAGGAAAGTAATAATACTTGGCAAAAGCTGATTCCGTAAGAATAGGAAAAATGCTTAGCTCGAAGCTAATGCCAAAAGGAAAGTAACAATACTTAGCACAAGATAATTCAGGAAGGAGAGGAACAATGCTTAGCTAAAAGCTAATGTCAAAAGGAAAGTGAGAGTGCTTAGCACAAGCTATTTCCATAAGGAGAGGAATAATGCTTTGCTCGAAGCTAATGCCAAAAGGAATGTATGAATTCTTGGCACAAGTTAATTCCATAAGGAGAGGAATAATGCTTAGCTTGAAGCTAATGCCAATGGGAAAGTAAGAATGCTTTGCAGAAACTAATTCCATAAGGAGAAGTAAGAATGCTTTGCAGACACTAATTCCATAAGGAGATGAATAATGTATGGCTCAAAGCTAATGCCAAAAGGAGAGTATGAATGGTTAGCTCGAAACTAATGCCAAAAGGAAAGTAAGAATTCTTAGCACAACAAATTTCCAGAAGGAGAGGAATAATACTTCGCTAGAAGTTAATGCCAAAAGGAAAGAAAGAATGCTTAGCTCAAAGCTAATGCCAAAAGGAAATGTGAATGCTTAGGACAAGCTAAATCCATAAGGAGAGGAAGAATTCTTAGCTTGAAATTAATTGCAAAAGGAAAATAATAATGCTTAGCTCGAAACTAATGCCAAAAGGAAAGTAAGGATGCTTGGCAAAAGATAATTCCATAAACTGAGGAAGAATGCTTAGCTCGATACTAGAGCCAATAGGAAAGTAATAATACTTAGCTCAAAGATAGTTCAAAAGGAAAATAAAAATGCTTAACTCGAAGCTAATGCCAAACGGAAAGTAAGAATGCTTAGGACAAGCTCATTCCATATGAAAACAAGAATAAAAAATATAAGAAGGAATATAAATTAAAATTAAAATTAAAATAAAAAAATAAAAAAATATATTAAAAACATTAATAAGTAAATAAAGAAAATAGAAAAGCTAATTCCTTCAGAACATGAATGATGCTTAGAACGAAGCTAATGCTTAAACGAAAGTAAGAATGCTTAGACAAGTTAATTCCATAAGGAGAGGAATAATGCTTAGCTCAAAGCTAATGCCCAAAACGAAAGTAATAATGCATAGCACAAGCTAATTCCATAAGCAGCGGAATAATATATAGTATTAAGCCAATGCCAAAAGGAAAGTAGGAATGCTTAGCTAAAAGCTATTGCTAAAAGGAAAGTAAGAATGCTTAGCACAAGCTAATTCCATAAGAAGAGGACTAATCCTTAGCTCGAAGCTAATGCCAAAGGGAAAGTAAGAATACTTAGCACAAGCTAATTCCATAAGAAGAGGAATAATGCTTAGCTCGAAGCTAATGCCATAAGGAAAGTAAGTTACTACATGCTATTTCCAAAAGGAATTGAATAATGCTTACCACGAAGCTAATGCCATAGGAAAAGTAAGAATGCTTAGCTGAATGCTAATGCCAAAAAGAAAGTAAGAATTCTTAACACAAGTATTTTTCATAAGGAGAGGGATAATGCTTAGCTCGAAGCAAATGCCGAAAGGAAAGTAAGAATGCATAGCACAAGTAATTCCATAAAGAGAGGAACAATCCTTAGCTCAAAGCTAATTCCAATAGGAAAGTAATAATGTTTAGCTCGAAGCTAATGGGAAAAGGAAAGTAAGTATGCTTAGCTCCAACTAACGTCAAACGGAAAGAAAGAATGCTTAGCACAATCTAATTCCATAAGAACATAAAATAAAAATATAAAAATAAAATAATTAAATAAATATATAAACTAAATAAATATATAAATAAATATATAAATAAATAATAAAAACAAAAAGTTAAATCCACAAGAAAGGGTATAATGCTTAGCTCGAAGCTAATGTCAAAAACAAAGTAATAATGCTTAGCACAAGCTAATTCCATATGAAGAGAAAGAATGCCTAGCTCGAAGCAAATGCCAAGTGGAAAGTAAGAATACATTGCACAAGCTAATTTCATAAGAAGAGGAAGAATGCTTAGCACAAACTAATTCTATAAAAAACAAATAAAACAAATAAATCAAATAAAAAACATAAAAATAAAAATATATAAAATAAATAAATATCTAAATAAAAAAATAAGAACGCTTAGCAATACCTAATTCCATATGGAGAGGAAATAAGAACGCTTAGCACAAGCTAAAATATATAAAATAAATAAATATCTATTGCCAACAGGAAATAAGAACGCTTACCGCAAGCTAATTCCATATGGAGAGGAAGAATGATTAGCTAGAAGCTAATGCCAAAAGGAAATAAGAACGCTTAGCACAAGCTAATTCCATAAGAAAATATGAATAAATAAATAACCATAAAAAGAAAACTAAAAAAAATAAAACAAATAAAACAAATAAAAAACTAAAAATAGAAATATATAAAATAAATAAATATATAAATAAATAATAAAAAAAAAAGCTAATTCCATAAGAAGATGAAGAATGCTTAGCTCGAAACTAATGTCAACAGGAAAGTAAGAATGCTTAGTACTAGCTAATTCCAAAAGGAGAGGAATTATGCTTAGCTCGAAGCTAATGCCAATAGGAAAGTAATAATGCTTTGCTCGAAGCTAATGCCAAAAGGAAAGTAACAATGATAAGCTCGAAGCTAATGCCTAACACAATCTAATTCAATAAAAATAAAGAAACAAAAATGGAAAAAAAAAGTTAAAAAAAATAAAAATAAAAAATAAAAATAAACTAAAAAAAATAAAAAATCTAATTCCATAAGAAGAGGACTAATTCCCAAGTTAATTTCATATTGAGGGGAATAATGCTTTGCTTGAAGCTAACGCCAAAAGGAAGGTAAGAATACTTAGCTCGAAGCTAATGCAAAAACGAAAGTAAGAATGCTTAGCACGGGCTAATTCCATAAGGAAGGAATAATGCTTAGCTCGAAGCTAATACCAAAAAAAAAAAAGTAAGAATGCATAGCACAAGGTAGTTCCATAAGGAGAGGAATAATACTTAGCTATTAGCTAATGTAAAAAGGAAAGTAAGAATGCTTAGCACAAGCTAATTCGATAATTAAATGAATCATGCTTAGCTCGAAGCTAATGCCAAAACGAAAGTAAGAATGCTTAGCACAAGCTAATTCCATAAGGAGAGGACTAATGCTTAGCTCAAAGCTAATACCCAAAAGGAAAGTAGGAATGCATAGAACATGCTAATTCCGGAGCGGAATAATGCTAAGCTTGAAGTTAATGACAAATGGGAAAGTAAGAATACTTTGCACTAGAAAATTCCATAAGGGGAGGAATAATGCTAAACTTGAAGCTAATGCCAAAAGGAAAGTAAGAATGCTTAGCACTAGAAAATTCCATAAGGGGAGGAATAATGCTTAACTTGAAGCTAATGTCAAAAGGAATGTAAGAATGTATAGCACAAGCAAATTCCATAAGGAGAGGCATAATGCTTAGCTCAAAGCTAATGCAAAACGAAAAGTATGAATGCTTAGCACACGCTAGTTCCATACGAAAAAAAAAAAACATAAAAACAAAAGATAATAATAATAAATAAAAAATAATAAATATATATATATATATATATATATATATATATATATATATATATATATATATATATATATATATATATATATATATATTAAATAATAAAAAGAAAAGGATAATTCCATAAGTATATGAATCATGCTTCGCTCGAAGCTAATGCCAAAACGAAGAAAGAATGCTTCGCACAAGCTAATTCCATAAGTAGAGGAATAGGGCTTAGCTCGAAGCTAATGCCCAAAAGGAAACTAAGAATGCATAGCACAAGCTAATTCCATAAGGAGCGGAATAATGCTTAGCTCGAAGCTAATGCCGAAAGGAAAGTAAGAATACTTTGCTTGAATCTAATGCCAAAAGCAAAGTAAGAATGTTTAGCACGAAGCTAATGCCAAAAAGGAATGTAAGAATGCTTAGCACACGCAAATTCGATAAGCAGAAGAATAATGCTTAGCTCGAAGTTACTGTCAAAAGGAAATTAAGAATGTCTAGCACAAGCAAATTCCATAAGAAACAAAAAAAAATAGTTATTATTATTATAAAAAATAAAATTAAATAAATATATAAATATAAATAAATAAATAAATAATTAAAGAAAGTTAATTCCTCAAGAACAGGATTAATGCTTAGCTCGAAACTAATGTCAAAACGAAAGTAAGAATCCTTAGCACCAGCTAATTCCATAAGGAGAAGAATAATGCTTAGCTCGAAGCTAATGCCCAAAAAGAAAGTAAAAATGCATAGCACAAGCTAATTCCATAAGTAGATGACTAATGCTTAGTTCGAAGCTAATGTCAAAAAGAAAGTAAGAATGCGTAGCACAAGCAAATTCCATAAGGAGAAAAATAATGCTTAGCACGAAGCTAATGCCAAACGAAAATTAAGAATGCTTAGCACACGTTAATTCCATAAGAAAAAAAATAAAATAAAAAGTAAAAATAAAAATAAAAAATAAAAATAAATAAATTTATATAGAAATAAATAAATATATAAAAAATAAAAAATAAAGCTAATCCCATAAGAATAGAAATAATGCTTAGCTCGAAGATAATACCAAAACGAAAGTAAGAATGCTTAGCACGAGCTTATATCATTCGGAGAGAAATAATGCTTAGCTCGAAGCTAATGCCCAAAAGGAAAGTATGAATGAATAGCACAAGCTAATTCGATAAGGGGCGGAATAATACATAGTATTAAGCCAATGCCAAAAGGAAAGTAGGAATGCTTAGCTAAAAGCTATTGCTTAAAGGAAAGTAAGGATGCTTAGCACAAGGTAATTCTATGATGAGCGGAATAATACTTAGCTTTAAGGTAATGCCGAAAGGAAAGTAGGAATATTTAGCTAAAAGCTAATGCCAAAAAGAAAGTAAGAATGCCTTAGCACAAGCTCCATAAGAAAAAAAATAAAAATAAAAATAAAAATAAAAATAAAAATAAAAATAAAAATAAAAATAAAAATAAAAATAAAAATAAAAATAAAAATAAAAATAAAAATAAAAATAAAAATAAAAATAAAAATAAATAAATATATAAAAATAAATAAATATATAATTATAAAAAAAAAAGATAATTCCATAAGAATAGAAATAATGTTTAGCTCGAAGCTAATACCAAAACGAAAGTAAGAATGCTTAGCACAAGCTAATATCATAAAGAGGGAAATAATGCTTAGCTCGAAGCTAGTGTCCAACAGGAAAATATGAATGAATAGCACAAGCTAATGCCAAAAGGATAGTAGGAATGCTTGGCTAAAAGATAATGGAAAGTAAGAATGTTTATCGTTAGCTAAGTCCATAAGAAGAGGAATAATGCTTAGCTCGAAGCTAAAGCCAAAACGAAAGTAAGTTGAGGAATAATGCTTAGCTCGAAGCTAATGCGAAAAGGAAAGTAAGAATTCTTAGCACACGCTAATTCAATAAGAAAAGAAAAAAAAAATTAATAAATATATAAAAATAAATAAATAAATAATAAAAAGAAAAGCTAATTCCATAATAACAAGAATAATGTTTAACTCGAAGCTAATGCCAAAACGAAAGTAAGAATTCTTAGCACAAGCTAATGTTGGGAATCGGACACGTGTACGCAGCGGAAAACAAAAATTTTATGCGATTTAAACTACTTTAAAACACATAAACACATGCCCGATAATTGAAAACTATTAATTGCGTACCTTTGCGCTTCCAGTGAAATTAAAACAACATACATGCTTAATTACATAATCGAAATTAAATCAATTAGCATGCTCGCGTTTAAATCAAATAATCGTGTTCGCAATAATAAAACCAATTTCATGAAGACACATAAAATCATACAAGTTTCTTATTAAACGAACATGCATACATTAATTTAAACGTAACCGAATCGAATGACAATAGGTTCGAAACATTACCTCTTGAAGCGTGAGGTAGGCGCACTAAGCAAAGCTAGATTGCCACGGAAACCAATCCGTGCAATCCGGGGCAGCAACGGGATGATCCAAGCTACAGCGGCGCGTGTGATTCGCGTGCTTTCCTGAAGCGTGAATCGAACGAAGACTCGAGAAGATGGCTAGCTGCTATTCCCATTCCTATTGATCCAACCTTTTTGCTGATCTGAAATTACAGCCTTGCTCCGACTTCAATATCTCCATTCCTATTGACTGGATGGACAATTCCTTCTAAAACATTGTAGATTTATGAGACCAGAAGCTGCTGTCAAAATTTCACGACCATCCGATCACCGGTTTATTTATGGCGAATTTTCTCACTGGACAGCGCATAAAATCCGAGAGCAGTTTTTCAGAATTGCCTTCTCGCATCTTCGATTCTTCCATCTTCCTCCTCTTGGATTTCACCTCGTATACTTCGATCTACTAAACACGTGGCACTAGACACGTAATAGTCAGAATAACGGAAGAAAAGAAAGAAGGAAAGGAATACCGAAAGAGATCGGCCAACGGGTGGCCGATTCCGGCGAATTTCCGGCGGCGGCGCAGTGGTTGTGGCCGTGGGAGAGGGTGGCTGATCGAGAGAGGCAGCGGCTAGGGTTATGAACGTGTGTTCCCTTAGTTGTGTGTGTGCAAGAGCTATAAATCAAGTATTTATATGTCTTGCATAAAACCCTAACGGGCTTAAGTTGGACCGGGCCCAACAACTTAAGTTCGTTAGTTTTTTTACTTGCTCATCTCTCTCAATTCGATGATCGGAAAATTGTAACGATTACATTTTCGGAATCATTATAATGTCCTCGTCATTACGAGTGCCAACTCTCGATTTCCAACTTTCCAAAAGTGGAAACCCTAATTCAGTGCACTTTCTAAATTTGGAAACTTCCCGATTTAGAAGGTTCACTAATACGTTCGCCTATTCTTTTCCTTTTCTTATTATCATTCATAATTCCAAATTACGAATGTTGGACCCAATCATATTGACTTCCAATCATGCAAAGATAAACATATTTTACCTTTGACCATTTATTCGAAGATCTCATGTGCACGAGCAGTGTGACCCTCGATGGTTCAGGTGTAATCTAGCCGTGGGCCCACAACCCTTTGTGGTCAAAACTCGTCCCCTTAGAGTTACGATTAAGATGAAACTCGTTTCACCTTAATCACCCAACGAATCAAGATTGGCGTCTAGCAACTACGCGTCATGATTCCCTAGATACAAATGAAGTGCCTGCAAGAACCTTCAGATATAGTTAACGTACAGTACGGTCCCTTCGATTCATATGTCCCGATTGAACTAGAAGCATTGGTTCGTCGAGACCTCTTTATATGTTCAATAACGGTGCGATCGTTCTAAGTGTTGTAATCGTTACGTGCATGACTTAGAGAATCGAATTCTCTAATCATCACTTTAGTCAGCTCTCGCCAGAGACTTAAAATGATTACAAACTTTCAGAACACACAGGACATCCAAGACTATTCTAGCGATCGAATCCCCGACTACAATGCACAGACCTCCCACTAGATTTCGGACTGCACGAACACTAGCCCTTGGGATGGTCCTCGGTGGAACTCTGGGACAGGTCACGATACAGCTGGTCCTCTAGTGAAGTCGCGGTGATGTCTAGGTCATATGGACTAATGGTGTACAACTATACGATAGATATCTCTACTCGATTATTGGGAACCACTTAGAGATTTCTAGGGTGAGGGAGTTCAGTGAACTCGTCAACTTACGAGCATCCACTTATGCATGCCGATATCACAATACCGTTTACTGATGAGATGCAGTACACATACACTAAGTGCTAGTCTCTTAATGGGAAAGGCCGATATCCTCATTGGTGGTGTAACCCTTCGACTAGGAACACGTTTAACAGTTATAATACTAAAGTAAATATCTCACGATCCTAACGATCATTTACTCGTACTTGTAATAACTGTAAGGACTATATCTATGCTTGTGACAAAGGGACAAAGATATAGAATGCCAAGGTGTTTTATCATTAATACGAATAAAGGTTCGTTTATTACAATAATAAATACGAAAGACCACAGCCACATGTTGGCTTGTTGGTCACCTACTCTAACAATCTCCCACTTGACCTAAAGCCAACTACCCATGAATCGTAATCCCATCGACTCTCGATGTTTCTCACGGACCGATCACGGTAAAGGCTTCGTGAAGGGGTTTGCAACGTTCTCTTCCGAGGTAACTCGTTCTACCTTAACTTCACCTCTATCAATGATCTCTCGGATCACATGATACATTCTCAGAACACCTTCGACTTCTGATGAGATCACGGCTCCTTGGCTTGCGCCAAGGCTCCGGTGTTATCACAGTACAACGGTATTGGATCACTAGCATTAGGAATGACACCCAACTCTTGGATCAACTTCCTTATCCAAGTCCCATCTTTTGCAGCTTCGGATGTTGCAATGTATTCAGCTTCGGTAGTGGAATCGGCCGTCGTGCTTTGCTTGGAACTCTTCCAACACACGGCACCACCATTAAGCGTGAATATAAATCCCGAGTTCGACTTTGAGTCGTCCACATCCAATTGAAAACTAGAGTCGGTAAAACCCTCTAATTTCAACTCGGTACCCCCATAGACCAAAAATATATCCTTAGTCCTTCGTAAGTACTTGAGGATATCTTTCACGGCTTTTCAATGAGCCGGGCCGGGGTTAGACTGATATCTGCTTGTGACACTCACATCATACGCAATATCGGGTCTCGTACATAGCATGCCATACATTATGCTTCCTATGGCAGAAGTATAAGGCGTCCTTTTCATCTCCTCGATTTAACTAGGTGTTTGCGGACACATAGATTTCGAGAGACGAACCCCATGGGACATTGGCAAGAATCCTTTCTTGGATTCTTCCATGCTAAACCATTTCATAACGGTGTCTATGTACAGGCTTTGGGATAAGCCAAGCATCTTTCTTGCTCTATCTCTATAGATTCGTATTCCTAATACGTAAGATGCTTCTCCCAAATCCTTCATTGAGAAACGTGTGGACAACCATGCTTTCGTTTGTTGCAACATTCCTACGTCATTCCCAATGAGTAGAATGTCATCAACGTAAAGCACTAAAAATATCACTGTCCTCCCACTAACCTTCTTGTATACACAAGGTTCCTCCGGATTCTTCTCAAAATCAAACTCTTTGATAGTTGAGTCGAACCTAATGTTCCAACTACGGGATGCTTGTTTCAGTCCATAAATGGATCGCTGGAGCTTGCAAACCTTTTGCTTACTTCCAGAAGATATGAAGCCTTCCGGCTGCGCCATGTAAATTTCTTCCTCAATATCTCCATTAAGGAAGGCGGTCTTCACATCCATTTGCCATATCACGTAGTCGTACCACGCAGCTATGGCCAGCAAAATCCTAATGGACTTCAGCATCGCGACTGGCGAAAAGGTTTCCTCATTGTCAACACCTTGCCTTTGAGTGTATCCTTTCGCTACCAATCTAGCTTTATAGGTCGACACCTTTCCTTCCACTCCAATTTTCTTCTTATAGATCCACTTGCAGCCTATAGGAACAATTCCTTTGGGTGGGTCTACCAAGGTCCACACCTTGTTGGAGTACATGGAGTCCATCTCGGATTTCATGGCAGTTAGCCAATGTCCCATGTCCGCATCAAATACGGCCTCATTGTATGTTCTTTGATCTTGTCCAAGATCAACATGATCTTCATCATTCTCGAGGAAGAATAACCTATCCGGCATTTTCTGAACTCTTTCGGATCTACGTACCGTAGGTTCAGGAGGTATATTAGTGGATTGTTGTATTGCTTCGATTACTTGTTCTTGCGCTTGAACTCCACTTTGTGGTTCTTGAACTACTTCAAGTTCTATCATGCTGCCCTTTCTATCGGATAGAAACTCCCTTTCCAAAAAGGTGGCATTTCTCGAAACAAACGTCTTTGCTTCCTTGACATAATAGAATTCGTATCCCATTGAGTCTTCGGGATACCCCACAAAATAGCATAAGTCGGATTTACTATCCAACTTATCTCCCACTAATCGCTTCACATAAGCGGGACAACCCCATATCCTAATATGTTTGTAGTTGGGTTTCCGGGAATGCCAAAGTTCATAAGGTGTGGATTTAACTGCTTTGGTGTTAACTCTATTCAGCAAATACGCGGCAGTACGAAGTGCATGACCCCACAAGTATGCCGGTAAGTTCGTGAACCCCATCCTAGATCGAACCATATCCAATAAAGTTCAATTCCGACGTTCGGAAACTCCATTGAGTTGAGGAGTTCCCGGTGGAGTCCATTGAGATCGTATCCCATTCTCTTTTAGATAGTCAATGAACTCAATGCTCATGTATTCTCCACCACGATCGGATCGCAGCTTCTTAATACTTCGTCCGAGTTGCTTCTCTACTTCGTGTCTAAAATCTTTGAACCTTTCAAATGTTTCGGTCTTGTACTTCATCAAGTACACATACCGTACCTAGAATAATCGTCGGTAAAGGCAGCGAAGTAGTTGTATCCACCCTTCGCACTAACACTTAGTGGACCACATACGTCTGTATGGATCAAATCCAAAAGACCCTCGGCTCGTTCCATTCTCCCTTTGTAGGGTGACTTGGTCATTTTCCCTTTAAGGCAAGATTCACAAGTTTGTAGTGATTTCACGTCCTCCAAACAGAACAATCCTTCACTAACAAAATCGTTCATCCATCTTAAAGAGACATGACCTAATCTAGCGTGCCAAAGTTGTGCGGGGTTTTGATCTATCTCCTTACGTTTTGCTGATTTTCGCCTTAGGGGCCCACACTACCTTCACCCACTTCGAACTTGTTGTTTGGGAAGGGAACTCTTTCCTTTCTCTTCTTTTGGGAAGAACTCTTCTTTCCAGAAGTAGCAGCAATGAGAACAGACTTCTCTTTCTTAATGGTGGACTCGAAACTGACCAACATGTTCATCAACTCATCCAATGGAGGATCTAGTTTGTTCATGTTGAAGTTCACTATGAACGATTCATAGAAACTAGGAAGAGACAACAGGATCAAATCCAACGAGAGCTCGGCCAGGAGGGTGACATCGAGATTCACTAGCTTTTCAAGGAGAGTGATCATTTTGAGACAGTGCTCGTGGACCGAAGTCCCTTCGCGCAGTCTAGCCGTGATCAACTCCTTTGTAGCAGCGTACCTTGATGCCCTAATATTCTTACTATACATGCTATCGAGATGAGCCTTTATATCGAAAGCATGCATGTGAGACTCATATTTCCTCGCAAGCGCGGGCTCCATGGCAGCTATCATATAGCACCTAGCATGTGTGTCATCTTTCTTCCATGCTTCATAAGTTTCCTTTTCAGCATCAGTCGTTGTGGTAGGTATAGTGGCGGGAAGTCTCTCGTTCAAAACATAGAGACGCCCCTCAACGGTTAGCACAAGCTTAAGACTACGCAACCAATCTAGGTAATTAGGGCCATTGATTTTATTGTCGAGGATTGACATTATGGGATTCTTAGACATGATTATCTGAGAGGTATATAGAAGAGGATTATTAGAGATTCGCGTTAAATGATTGTTACAATTAAATGTTTGGCCTTATGTTATTTAATTGTTCTCCCACTAATTTTATCGAGTTCCACTTCCCTCTAGTACACAAACGAGAAAACTAATTTTTCTTAATGGGCTTTAGGTCCAATAGACAAATATAAGCCGTAGTTAATCTAGCCCGATTATATTTGCCCAAAGGTAGATCACAATCAATCATATCCACAATATGACCCTAAATTAATTTTCCTCACACTTGATAATGACCTAAGATAATCTCGCGAATATCAAAATCGTCGTGTGTCAAGTCTAACCTACCAATCAAAGATGCTCATAGAACTTGATTATGCCAAACTAATGCAGTCCCTAGTTAATCTAGCCGACCACGTTAATCCAACATAACCCTTTCTATGGCTACCTTCATCGCTATGTCAATTGAATTACAGCTTACTCTACCATAGCACTCCCCGCTAACACGGCTTACAGCACTACAGTAAAGGGCTACACATAATCCAACCGTTGGCAGAAGGAAAGAAATAACTCAACAGATTGGGTTTTTCTTTATAGCTTGAAATGATTCTTAATTTGATTAAGAATGAGGGATTTTTATTAAAAAGTTTTATCTCATCAGAAGGTTCGGATTGGTCTATGTGATTCCTACATCTATGTTCTCTAAAGGTATATGGAAACGCATATTTTCCTAAGAGGAACATACGACCTAACTACATAATTAATTACATTAATTAATTATCGGGTTTTCAAAATAATTATAGAACCTCAACCAGCATAAATCATTCAAATAATGTTGAGGTACTACTAATTAAGTTGAACTATAATCAATATTATATTTGTGTTCTATTAATTGAAATCAATTTAACAATTTAAATTAATTAATTAATCTAACACATATTTACTAAAATAGATGATTGTTGACTCGATTATCTAATTGGGATTAATTGAAAATAATGTTCCAAAAATTAAAATCAATGTGTTTTAAGTTTAATTTTAGAAATCTGAAATAAATTATTTTTGTTTTTTTTATTTTCAGTGAACCGGTTCGGCCCAACCGGTCTGACCGGTTCGGACCGAAGCGGTGCGGTTCTGCCCGGTTTAGTTGACCCAAATCAGTGGGTCGGGTCAGTCGGACCGAGAACCGGTCTGACCGACCCGAATCCACGTGGATTCGGTCAATTGGATCGCACACAACCATCGAACCGGCCGGTTCGACCGGTTCGATCCGATTAAACAAAAACCGATGTTTTAAAAACAATTTCAGATTCGATTTTCCAATTTTAAACAATTTTAAAGATGGAAAAACTCTAAACAATATTTCAAAAATATTTTAAACTTACGAAAACTCCCAATTACATAATACAACAATCGCTACTATAATAAATCGAACATGCATAAAATCATAGCATATTAAACGACGCAATTAATTGCGCAACGAGCTCTGATACCACTGTTGGGTTTCGGGCACGTGTACGCAGCGGAAAACAAAAATTTTATGCGATTTAAACTACTTTAAAACACATAAACATATGCCCGATAATTGAAAACAATTAATTGCGTACATTTGCGCTTCCAGCGAAATTAAAACAACATACATGTTTAATTACATAATCGAAATTAAATCAATTAGCATGCTCGCGTTTAAATCAAATAATCATGTTCGCAATAATAAAACCAATTTCATGAAGACACATAAAATCATACAAGTTTCTTATTAAACGAACATGCATACATTAATTTAAACGTAACCGAATCGAATGACAATAGGTTCGAAACATTACCTCTTGAAGCGTGAGGTAGGCGCACTAAGCAAAGCTAGATTGCCACGGAAACCAATCCGTGCAATCCGGGGCAGCAACGGGATGATCCAAGCTACAGCGGCGCGTGTGATTCGCGTGCTTTCCTGAAGCGTGAATCGAACGAAGACTCGAGAAGATGGCTAGCTGCTCTTCCCATTCCTATTGATCCAACCTTTTTGCTGATCTGAAATTACAGCCTTGCTCCGACTTCAATATCTCCATGGATATTGACTGGATGGACAATTCCTTCTGGAACAGCGCAGAAAATTTCACGTCCATCTGATCACCGGTTGATTTATGGCGAATTTTCTCACTGGACAGCGCAGAAAATCCGCGAGCAGTTTTTCAGAATTGCTTTCTCGCATCTTCGATTCTTCGATCTTCCTCCTCTTGGATTTCACCTCGTATACTTCGTTCTACTAAACACGTGGCACTAGACACGTAATAGTCAGAATAACGGAAGAAAATAAAGAAGGAAAGGAATACCGAAAGAGATCGGCCAACGGGTGGCCGATTCCGGCGAATTTCCGGCGACGGCGCAGTGGTTGTGGCCGTGGGAGAGGGTGGCTGATCGAGAGAGGCAGCGGCTAGGGTTATGAACGTGTGTTCTCTTAGTTGTGTGTGTGCAAGACCTATAAATCAAGTATTTATATGTCTTGCATAAAACCCTAACGGGCTTAAGTTGGACCGGGCCCAACAGCTTAAGTTCGTTAGTTCTTTTACTTGCTCATCTCTCTCAATTCGATGATCGGAAAATTGTAACGATTACATTTTCGGAATCATTATAATGTCCTCATCATTACGAGTGCCAACTCTCGATTTCCAACTTTCCAAAAGTGGAAACCCTAATTCAGTGCACTTTCTAAATTTGGAAACTTCCCGATTTAGAAGGTTCACTAATACGTTCGCCTATTCTTTTCCTTTTCTTATTCTCATTCATAATTCCAAATTACGAATGTTGGACCCAATCATATTGACTTCCAATCATGCAAAGATAAACATATTTAACCTTTGACCGTTTATTCAAAGATCTCATGTGCACGAGCAGTGTGACCCTCGATGGTTCATGTGTAATCTAGCCGTGGGCCCACTACCCTTTGTGGTCAAAACTCGTCCCCATAGAGTTACGATTAAGATGAAACTCGTTTCACCTTAATCACCCAACGTATCAAGATTGGCGTCTAGCCACTACGCGTCATGATTCCCTAGATACAAATGAAGTGCCTGCAAGAACCTTCAGATATAGTTAACGTACAGTACGGTCCCTTCGATTCATATGTCCCGATTGAACTAGAAGCATTGGTTCGTCGAGACCTCTTTATATGTTCAATAACGGTGCGATCGTTCTAAGTGTTGTAATCGTTACGTGCATGACTTAGATAATCGAATTCTCTAATCATCACTTTAGTCAGCTCTGGCAAGAGACTTAGAATGATTACAAACTTTAAGAACACACAGGACATCCAAGACTATTCTAGCGATCGAATCCCCGACTACAATGCACAGACCTCCCACTAGATTTCGGACTGCACGAACACTGGCCCTTGGGATGGTCCTCGGTGGAACTCAGGGACAGGTCACGATACAACTGGTCCTCTAGTGAAGTCACGGTGATGTCTAGGTCATAAGGACTAATGGTGTACAACTATACCATAGATATCTCTACTCGATTATTGGGAACCACTTAGAGATTTCTAGGGTGAGGGAGTTCAGTGAACTCGTCAACTTACGAGCACCCACTTATGCATGCCGATATCACAATACCGTTTACTGATGAGATGCAGTACACATACACTAAGTGCTAGTCTCTTAATGGGAAAGGCCGATATCCTCATTGGTGGCGTAACCCTTCGACTAGGAACACGTTTAACAGTTATAATACTAAAGTAAATATCTCACGATCCTAACGATCATTTACTCGTACTTGTAATAACTGTAAGGACTATATCTATGCTTGTGACAGAGGGACAAAGATATAGAATGCCAAGGTGTTTTATCATTAATACGAATAAAGGTTCGTTTATTACAATAATAAATACGAAAGACCACAGCCACATGTTGGCTTGTTGGTCACCTACTCTAACAGCTAATTCCAAAAGGACAGGACTAATGCTTAGATCCAAGCTAATACCCAAAAGGAAAGTAAGAATGCTTAGCACAAGAAAATTCCATAAGGAGATTAATAATGCCTACCTTGAAGCCAATGTTGAAAGGAAACTAAGAATGTATGGCACAAGCAAATTCCATAAGGAGAGGAATAATGCTTAGCTCGAACCTAATGCTAAACGATAACTAAGAATGCTTAGCACACGCTAATTCCATAAGAAAAAAAAACACAAAAACAAAAAATAGTAATAAAAAATAAAAATATATAAATATATATAATAAATAAATAATAAATAAAAAGCCAAATCCATAAGTATAGGAATCGCTTAGCTCGAAGTTAATGCCAAAACGAAAGTAAGAATGCTTAGCATAAGCTAATTCCATAAGGAGAGGAATAGTGCTTAGTGTTGGGCTAAATACCTAAAGTGCACGTATTGCACAGAAGTAGTAAAAGTGGACACGTGAGAGTCGGATGTTGATCCCACAGGGAATACTCAAATTATGTAATTCTAAGTACCAAAGTCTAGCAATTATGATTTTTATCCAGCCTACGCAAAGTTGTCAAATTTAATCAACTAAATAATTAAACTAATTAAGAAAGCAAATAATCACGAGAAATGATCAATACAAGAACGGATCTAGGATTTTATCTTCCCCTATGCGATAATTCAATACCCAATTAAAGCTCTATCATGCAAGTTAAGATTCCTAATTATTAACCCGAGACACTAAATTACTCATAACCTTATGTCGCGTGTATTATGAGTCTATTATTCATAAACGATTCACTATATGTCTATGCAAACCAAGTATGAATAAAGCATTAAATAACAAGTCTCGTAAATGGCTACCTAAGGTATTATCTGTATGTCTACGATAATACATGCAATTAACACACTCATCCGGTGAAAACTACTCGAAGGCTCTTCTATCCCTGTTCTAATTATTAAAACGATCTGTCAATCAATTCTAACAATAACATATATCAACACAAATTAGCTAGGTTCATGCGCTAAATATGATCAAATAGAAGAAATAATCACGGAATTTAAACTTGCATGATATTAGAAAAATAGGTTCGAATCACCACATAGGTTTCCAATAAAATCCTAGATTTAAAACTTAGCTACTCATGTTCTCTACGAAAAGCATAATAAAAATACGAAAAATCATAAAAGTTGAAAATAAACGTAAAGGGAGAACTATGATGAAAATTCGTCAAGTCTTTGTCTTCGTTGCTCCGTGCTCTTGCTCATAGATTACGTGTCAAAAGATAAGATCACAATTGTGTGCTTCGCTTGGCCTTATATAGGGTGTAAAAATATAAGAAGGCAGTTTCCTTGTGTAATTAAACTTCCCTCACTGCGCCTCTTCGTGATCTCGGACGGCCGCGCTAGATTTAGTGCTAAAACTCGGACAGTCGTCCGGGCTTCAAATCTTCGAATTTTTTATTTTTTTACTTTTTGCCCACTTTTTCTCCGAAATTGCAGTTTTTACCCCATAATTTTCCAATTCTTCAATTTGTACCAAAAATACAAATAATCAACAATTCAAGCACCATTATCGTTAAAACACACTAAAAGCTCCAATTAAAAGGTACAGTTTAGTGTAAAAATATACACTTAACACTTACCTGGAGGCTAATGCCCAAAAGGAAACTAAGAATGCATAGCACAAGCTAATTCCATAAGGAGCGGAATAATGCTTAGCTCGAAGCTAATGCTGAAAGGAAAGTAAGAATACTTTGCTCGAAGCTAATGCCAAAATGAGACTAAGAATGCTTACCACGAAACTAATGCCAAAAAGGAATGTAAGAATGCTTAGCACAAGCAAATTCAATAAGGAGAGGAATAATGCTTAGCTCGAAGCTAATGCCAAAAGGAAATTAAGAATGTATAGCACAAGCAAATTCCATAAGGAGAGGCATAATGCTTAGCTCAAAGCTAATTCCAAAAGGAAAGTAAGAATGCTTAGCTCCAAGCTAATGCCAAAAGGAAAGTAAGAATACTTAGCTCCAAGCTAATGCCAAAAGGAAAGTAAGAATGCATATCACAAGCGAATTCCATAAGTAGAGGAATAATGCCTAGCTCGAAGCTAATGTCAAACGCAAAGTAAGAATGCTTATCACACACTAATTTCTTAAAATATAAATATATATATATATATATATATATATATATATATATATATATATATATATATATATATATATATATATATATATATATATATATATATATATATATATATAAATAATTAAATAAATATATAAAAATAATAAGTAAAAAAAATTTAAAAATAAATAATAAATAAAGGAGAAAAAAAATCTAATTCCATAAGAAAATGAATAATTCTTAGGTCGAAGCTAATGCCAAAATGAAAGTAAGAATGCTTAGCACAAGCTAATTCCATAAGGAGAGGAATAACACTTAGCTCGAACCTAATGCCCAAAAGAAAAGTAAGAAAGCATAGGTTAACCTAATTCCATAAGGTGAGGAATAATACTTGGCTTTAAGATAATGCCAAAACGAAAGTAGGAATACTTAGCTAAGAACTAATGTGAAAAGGAAGGTAAGAATGCTTAGCACAAGCTAATTCGTTAACAAGATGAATAATGCTTAGCTCGAAGCTAATGCCAAAAGGTAACTAAGAATGCTTAGCAAACGTAAATTCCATAAGGAGAGGAATAATGCTTAGCTCGAAGCTAATGCCAGAAGGAAACTAAGAATGCATAGCACAAGCAAATTCCTTAAGGACCGCAATAATACTTAGCTCGAAGCTAAACCAAAATGATGGTAAGAATGCTAAGCTAAAAGCTAATGTCAAACGGAAAGTAAGATTGCTTAGCACAAGCTAATTCCCTAAGAAGAGGAATAATGCTTAGCTCGAAGCGAATGCCAAAAACAAAGTAAGAATGCTTAGTACAAGCTAATTCCATAAGAAGAGGAATAATGCTTAGCTCGAAGCTAATGTCAAACGAAACTAATAATGCTTAGCTCAAACCTAATGCCGAAAGGAAGGTAAGAATGCTTGGCAAAAGCTAACTCCACGAGAAGAGGAATAATACATAGCTCGAAGCTAACGCCAAAAGGAAAGTAAGAATGCTTAGCACAAATTAATTCCATACGAAGAGGAATAATGCTTAGCTCGAAGCTAAGGCCAAAAGGAAAGTAAGAATGCTTAGCTCGAAGCTAAGCCAAACGGAAAGTAAGAATTCTTAGCGCCCGTTAATTCCATAAGAAAATAATAATAATAATAATAATAATAATAATAATAATAATAATAATAATAATAATAATAATAATAATAATAATAATAATAATAATAATAATAATAATAATAATAATAATAATAATAATAATAATAATAATAATAATAATAATAATAATAATAATAATAATAATAATAATAATAATAATAATAATAATAATAATATAAATAATAATAATAATAATAATAATAATAATAATAATAATAATAATAATAATAATAATAATAATAATAATAATAATAATAATAATAATAATAATAATAATAATAATAATAATAATAATAATAATAATAATAATAATAATAATAATAATAATAATAATAATAATAATAATAATAATAATAATAATAATAATAATAATAATAATAATAATAATAATAATAATAATAATAATAATAATAATAATAATAATAATAATAATAATAATAATAATAATAATAATAATAATAATAATAATAATAATAATAATAATAATAATAATAATAATAATAATAATAATAATAATAATAATAATAATAATAATAATAATAATAATAATAATAATAATAATAATAATAATAATAATAATAATAATAATAATAATAATAATAATAATAATAATAATAATAATAATAATAATAATAATAATAATAATAATAATAATAATAATAATAATAATAATAATAATAATAATAATAATAATAATAATAATAATAATAATAATAATAATAATAATAATAATAATAATAATAATAATAATAATAATAATAATAATAATAATAATAATAATAATAATAATAATAATAATAATAATAATAATAATAATAATAATAATAATAATAATAATAATAATAATAATAAAAATTATGAAATGTATAAAATAAATAAATAAATAATAAAAAAAAACCTAATTCCATAAGAATAGGAATAATGCTTCGCTCGAATCTAATGCCAAAACAAAAGTAAGAATGTTTCGCACAAGCTAATTCCATAAAGAGGGGAGTAATTCTTAGGTCGAAGCTATTGCCCAAAAGGAAAGTAAGAATGAATAGGACAAGGTAATTTCATAAGGGGCGGAATAATACGTAGCATTAAGCTAATGGCAAAAGGAAAGTAGGAATGCTTAGCTAAAAGCTAATGCCAAAAGGAAAGTAAGAATCCTTTTCACAAGCTATGTGAATAGGAAGAGGAGTAATGCTTAGCTCGAAGCTAATGCCGAAAGGAAAGTAAGTATGCGTAGCACAAGCAAAGTCCATTGGGAGCGGGATAATACTTAGCTCGAAGCTAATACAAAAAGGAAAGGAAGAATGCTAAACTAAAAGCTAATATCAAAAGGAAAGTAAGAATGGTTAGCACAAGCTAATTCAATAAGAAGAGGAATAGTACTTAGCTCCAAGCTAATGCCAAAAGGAAAGTAATAAATGCTCAGCTCGAAGCTAATGCTAAAACGAAAGTAAGAATGCAGCACAAGCTAATTCCTTGAAGAGAGAAATAATGGTTAGCTCGAAGCTAATGCTCAAAAGAAAATTAAGAATGCATAGCCCAAGGTAATTCCATAAGGAGCAGAATAATGCTTAGTTCAAAGCTAATGCCAAAAGGAAAGTAAGAATGCTTAGCACATGCAAATTCCATAAGGAGAGGAATAATGCTTAGCTCGAAGCTAATGCCAAAAGTAAAGTAAGAATATATAGCACAACCAAATTCCATAAGGAGAGGAATAAATGCTTAGCTCGAAGCTAATGCCAAACAGAAAGTAAAAATGCTTAGCACACTCTAATCCCATAAGAAAATGTAATAAAAATAAAAATCAAAAATAAAAATAATCATAGAAAATATAAATAAATAAAAATATATAAATAAATAAATAAATAATAATAAAAAAAGCTAATTCCATGAGTATATGAATAATGCTTAGCTCGAAGCTAATGCTGAAACAAAAGTAAGAATGCATAGCACAAGTTAATTGCATGATGAGCGGGCTAATGCTTAGCTCGAAGCTAATACCCAAAAGGAAAGTAAGAATGCATAGCACAAGGTAATAATACTTACCTTTAAGCTAATGCCTAATGGAATGTAGGAATGCTTAACTAAAAGCTAATGCAAAAAGGAAAGTAAGAATGCTTAGCAGAAGCTAAGTCCATAAGAAGAGGAATAATGCTTAGCTCGAAGCTAATGCCAAAACGAAAGTAAGAATGCATACCACAAGTAGATTGCATAAGGAAAGCAATAATGCTTAGCTAGCAGCTAATGCCAAACGAAAAGTAAAAATGCTTCGCACGCTAATTCCATAAGAAAAAAAAATAAAAACAAATATTAAAAATAATAATAAAATAAATAAAAAATAAATAAATAAATATATATAAATAAATAATAAAAAAAGCTATTTCAATAAGAATAGAAATAATGCTTAGCTTGAAGCTAATGCCAAAACAAAAGTTAGAATGCTTAGCCGAAGCTAATTCCATAAGGAAAGGAATAATGCTTAGCTCGAAGTTAATGAACAAAAGGAAAGTAAGAATGCATAGCACAAGCGTATTGCATAAGAAGCGAAATAAGGCTTAGCTCGAAGCTAATGCCCAAAGAAAAAGTAAGAATGCTTAGCACAAGCAATTCCATAAGAAGATGAATAATGCTTAGCTCGAAGCTAATACCAAAAGTAAAGTAAGAATGTATAGCACAATCAAATTCCATAAGGAGAGGAATAATGCTTAGCTCAAAGCTAATGCCAAATGGAAAGTAAGAATGTTTAGCACAAGCTAATTCCATAAGAAAAAAAACAATAAATAAAATAAAAACAAATAGAATTAAAAAAATAAAATTAAATAAATATATAAAATAAATAAATAAATAATAAAAATAAGCTAATTCTATCAGGAGATGAATAATGCTTAGCTCGAAGCTAAAGCCCAAAAGGAAAGTGAAAATAAATAGCACAAGGTAATTCCATAAGGAGCGGAATAAAACTTAGCTTTAAGCTAATGCCAAAAGGAAAGTAGGAATGTTTAGCTCAAAGCTAATGCCAAAAGGAAAGTAAGAATTCTTAGCACAAGCAAGTTCCATAAGTTGAGGAATAATGCTTAGCTAGACGCTAATGCCTAACGGAAAGTAATAATGCTTAGCACACGCTAATTCCATAAGAAAAAATAAATAATAATAATAATAAAAAATAAAAATTATTAATGTATAAAATAAATAAATAAATAATAAAAAAGCTAATTCCATAAGAATATGAATAATGCTTAGCTCGAAGCTAATGCCAAAACGAAAGTAAAATGCTTAGCACAAGCTAATTCCATAAGGAGAGGAATAATTGATACGAACCCCGTAGAACTTGTTACGAGACCCTAATACCTTACGCGGAAGCAAGATCGTAAACATCCAAAAACAAAGATTCAAAGGGATGGAACCGCGACCCGTTGCCTATAAAGAGGCAAGAACCTTGGTATGTGAAGACGCCACAATCGATTGTGAAAGATCGATTGATAAGTCGTGTGAACAAACGGAATCCACCGATATGTTCGAAGAGTTCTTAAAGAACCAAAGAGAATATTCTCAATTAAATCATTAAAATTCGTCCTCTTAAAATAAGCCAAATTGGCAACCTATTTATGAGATCTAAAAAGACTCTTTTTTCACAAGGAAAAGGACTCCTACCTAAACTATAATAATGAAACTTATAAATAAGCAAATCCTAACCATAAAAGACTCTTAAATAATAAAAACATAATAAAACCTAAATTAGAAACGTGAATAATTAAATTAAATAACTTGATCTTCAAGTCGGCT
The DNA here is from genome assembly GCF_056151865.1 of Erythranthe guttata. Taxonomy (NCBI): domain Eukaryota; kingdom Viridiplantae; phylum Streptophyta; class Magnoliopsida; order Lamiales; family Phrymaceae; genus Erythranthe; species Erythranthe guttata. The sequence goes on from NC_142541.1 coordinate 9,077,439, forward strand.
TCTCGGTCACCCTTCTTAACTCGCGACATTGGGCTGTGCACGTGCATGCAATTAAAGCTCAATTTCGACATTGTTCCACTTCGAATATCTCTTCGCTCCAAACATGAAAGTTGTAAATCTTTCAGATAGCTTTCTGAATCATTTTGAATCAGCTCAATTGGACTTCGGATGCGAGAGTTATAACTCGAATGGTAAACTCTGCCAGAATAGGCGAGAATCTCGGATGCATGGAATTCGACTTGTCCAACGACTTCTTCTCTTTCTTTTCTTCCAATTCCAAACCACGAACTCTTCAATGGTCTTATTCAACCCTTTACTCTCCAAGGACAGCTCGAATAATGTCTTTAAACTCGTACACTTTCGCGTCTTCCAATTCTTCGTCATGGAGCATCTCTGGATCGTATCATTCTCCCCCTCTTTAAAAGGATTCGTCCTCGAATCCGGACAAATATCACAAGGAGTATAAACAAAATTGACTTCATGATCAATCTCCCTCTTTGGCAGCATACTAACACATCGCTGCACCACATCGCAGAACACACCATCTAGCATCCATTGAAGTGGATATGAACACGAGTATTTTGTAGATTGAAGTTCCAATGCGTTCAACCTCTGTATAGAGAATGGATGAAGCATCTCTCTAGGCACTGCCATCTCATCAACATTCACACTGAGAGTTTGCACTTTGCTTAGATCGGCATTAACTTCGATGCATGGCTGGATCATATCAATAATTCTTAGCTCAAAGGTATTGCCCTAAATGAAAGTAAGAATGCATAGCACAAGGTAACTCCATAAGGAGCGGAATAATACTTAGCGTTAAACTAATGCCACAAGAAAAGTAGGAATGCTTAGCTAAAAGAGAATGCCAAAAGGAAAGTAAGAATCCTTTCCACAAGCTATGTGCATAAGAAGAGGCGTAATGCTTAGGTCGAAGCTAATGCCAAAACAAAAGTACGAGTGCTTAGCACGAGCTAATTCCTTAAGGAGAGGAATAATGCTTAGCTCGAATCTAATGCCCAAAAGGAAAGTAAAAATCATAGCACAAGGTAATTCCATGCAGAGCGGGATAATACTTTGCTTTAAGCTAATGCCAAAAGGAAACTATAAATGCTTAGCTAAAAGGTAATGCCAAAAAGAAAGTAAGAATGCATAGCACAAGCAAATTCCATAAGGAGAGGAATAATGCTTAGCTCGAAGCTAATGCCAAAATGAAAGTATGAATGTTGATCCGACTGGATTCGTGGTGGGCTGGTTTAAAGAGTTGAATAGGCCTGGATTTGGACCGGGGACCACAGCAAACCTACAAAGGAAGAAAAGAACCGGACTTAGGCCGGAGTTAGCACTCCGACGGCCAAGTCAGTAAATTTCTGAAGAAGATACTATGTTTATGTGCGTAATTTAGGTATGTATGCTTGCTCCTCTTTTACTGTATTTACTGCCCCTATTTATACTAGAAAAAAGGGACGGACGTCAAATACTCTTCAATTTAATTTACCTGTCCCATCGCGGTAATTAAGCATCCGGACCTCAAATTACCTTCAATGCGGTTTAATCTGTCATTTCATTGGCGGCTGCAGGGGCAAAAAGTAGGGGTCGAAGAGACATTCCTCTTCGCTTGTCAGTAGATTGGACGTGCATTAAATACCCCCATGTGCAGCAATGATCACCTCCGGTCGGGGGCGAGCAGCCTGGCGAGAGATGCGAAGCAGCGTAGGTGAGGGGAGTGAAGCTGCTAGGCGAGAGAGTGAGGCAGCGAGAAGCCTCTCGCACGCGGGCTACTCGCGATCCGCGGCCTGGTCCCTCTCGCCCAACTGGTACCAGTTTGATGAGCCTTCTTCTGTTAATGGGCTTGAACGGTGCCTTCTGATCTTGTTTGGGCCTTTGGTCTTTATTGGATCCATCAAGCAATCCCGGGCTGGATCAACTAGTCCCCCACTCGCGGTTATTTGCGACCTGGCGCTAGTGGCTGCGAGTTCGCTCTTAGCGAGAGAAGGCGTGTGCTCCATTCCGGCGACCCGCTTCCTAATGTAATCACTTGCACCGTTTCAAATAACGTGCCTCGTTTCATATTCCGAAGCAGAAAAACCGTACACATTCCGAGTAATTAAATAACTGAATTTATTAATCCAGTTAATTAAAAACCGCCTCTTCTTTCTCTTTTATTTTAATTTTTTTTTTTTTTTTTTTTTTTTTTTGGAAATCGAAGCGCCGCCTGCGCTGTCTTCTCACAATTAATGCAGCGCAGGCGCCTCTTCAAGTCCCGCACCCTGACTATAAAAAGGGGGTCCTCCCCATTCCTCTCCTTTCACTCCTCCTTCTTCAGCCCTTCTTCTTTTTTCTCTTCCCTTCTCCGGCGTGAGAAAATTGCTTTTCCCTTCCTCCGGTTCCTCCCTTTCATCCAGGTAAATACTTTTCTTTCTTGCTTTTGTGATTCTCCGTTTCTCTCTTTAGTTTTATTTGTGTTTCTCCCCCTTCGTTTCTACTCCATGTCCTCCGAGTCTTCCTCCTCTTCCTCCGGGGAGATTCGTACCCCTGTAATTCGCCTCGGACCTCCGTCGGAACAGAGAAATAGGCCCAAGAAGAGGGCCATGGTTTCCAAAGCCCGAGGCCCACCGGCCACCTCTGCTCGCCAGAAGAAGGAGAAGGGCAAAGCCCCCCTCCTCTCGCGACGTAAAGGGAGGGATGATGCGACCTCCCCCTCTGGCGGAGAGAAAGGGGTTGTCAGGGTTCCGAAAGTGAGGGAACCCTCCGTTTGCATTTTGACCAACCCTCAACATTCGATTCTTAACCCCGACGATATTGGCGACCTAGTCGAGCGTCAAGGGATAGACGTTTCCTACGATTTAGCTCTTCCTTCCCCCTCGCAAGACTCCCTTCACCCTCCTCCTGGCTATATGACCTGCCATATTGACCAATTGCTCTCGGGCTTATCGCTGCCCGTTCACCCCTTTTTTCTTAGATGTGGCTCGCAAATTTCGCGTGCCCATCAACCAATTTCTTCCTAATTCTATTAAGTTTATGTCAGCCTTTTTCATTATCTGCGCCGAGGCCTCCGTAACTCCCTCCGGCGAGCTGTTCCATTCTGCCTTCAAGGTGAATCGATCTCCTTCTGGCTTTTTTCATCTTACAGCTCGCCCTGGCATAGGTCTTTTAACGGTTTGACTAACAAAGTACATAATTGGCCCAAGCATTTTTTATTTATTCGTTCGCCCACTTCTTGGGGCTTTGATCCGTCATATGTTGAGACAGCCCCTCGCCCTGTTGGGGTGTCTCCCGACTGCTTGGAGGTACTCTCTCGGTTGACTGCTCGCACCCCCCCCCCCCAATTGTGGGATGTTGAAAAGATAGTAGCTAGCCCCTCTCTTTTTGCCCGCGCTGGACTGTGGGATATGTCCTCGTCTGACCCTTGCCCGCTGGGTACTTATTAGGGATAATTTCCATATTTCGTTATTATTTTGATTTATTCCACATTAAATAATTGTTAACCATTGCTGCCTGTTTGCTATGTGTTTTTCATCAGGCGAGATGATTCGAGAAGCTATGAAGGCGGCTCTCGCCAAGCAGCGCGCCCAGTCCTCCCGCACCCCATCTGAGTCCACGAGCCATGCCCCTCCTGATCACACACCCTCTCCTTGTAAGGCAGCCACTACCGCGGCGACAGGGTCAGGCTCTCGCCAGGAGCCACGGCGAGAGACCCCCACTGCTCCTCCCCCATCCGTTGTTTAGCAACCCGTTATCGATCTCGGTAGCGAAAATGCCGATAACCAAGAGGCCCATGATTCTTTTCGCTCGCTGGAGCAGGTGCACTATGACGTCAGTCGCCATAAGCGAGACGCCAGTGGGGAACATACTTCTACGATGTCCAAGCGACATCGTGCAGATGACAAGGGCTACCTATCGTCCCTCTCGCCTGACCGCAGTCTCGGCGAGCTATCCTAACATTTCAACCAGCTGAAGCTTGCGGAGGATGCGCAGGTGCTCGAGCGTATGTCCCACGAGCAGCAATATTCCCGACTGCTATTCCATTGCTCCCAAGTAAGTGCAATTTTATCTCAATCTTGCGTCTAGCATATTTATATTTACGACTTGCTTCATATACCGTTTCAGATCAATGTTCTTCTCGCCCATGGACTTGGCTCGCCAGACCCTACTCGCCAGGCCGAAGAGCTTGCCTTCATGAAAAGGTTAGCGAGCGAGAAGGCCAATGAGGTCACCCGCCTGCAAGACATGGTCCGCGAGCTGGCCAATGAGAAAGATGAGACTGCTCGCCTAGCTAATGAGAAGTATAACGCGATGAAGTCCTCTCTTGAGAGCAAGGCCGCTCGCCTTCACGCCGAAAAGGAGCAATTGATCGCTATTTCACGGCAGAAACAGGAGGTGGTAGAGGCGGAATGTATGAGGACTGTCGCACTGGAGCGTGCGAGGAGCCTGTACGATCATCTGTGCTCGATAGATGGGCAAGACTTCCTGCGAGCGTATCGCGAGGGCCTGACCCGCAAGTATCCCTCGTCCGCGCATTTTGCTAATACCGCGGCGCCAATAGGTATGGGCTTTATGGACCGGGGCATCCGTATGTATGCGTCCCGTCATAATCTTGATGATCCTTCGGGGGAGATCAGCGCCATCCTTGACCTGCTGGGTGATGAGATCCCCGGTTGGGAGGGAGATCCTACCGAACCTGTGGACCACGCCTGGTGGGCTGGTGTGCTCGACGGAATGCTCGCAGAGCTGAACAAGTACGCCGCACAAGCCCCCTCTAATATGGCTCGCCTGGACCCAACATGTTCCGCTTTTACCCTTCCTGATATTCCTCCCTTCTGAGGCTTTCATATTTTTCTCTTTATTTGCAACAACTTTGAACAATTTGCTTTTCTGAACAATGTTTTTATTTGGTTACTCTTATTATCTATCGTTTTGAGTTTATTATGTTACGTTCTTATTTTTATATTTCATGCTTCTGAGTTCTATTATGACTTCTTTCATTCGCGCACTTCGTTTTGTACTTTCGAGCGGGTTCTGCTCGACGCATATTCCAATAATTTCTGTCTCGCTTTCTAGCGAGATTTGCTCGATGCGAATCTTTGCTCGCCAATTTCGTATTGGAAATATTCCAAATATTTCTAACTTTCTTTCTCGCTTTCTAGCGAGATTTGCTCGATGCAAATCTTTGCTCGCCAATTTCGTATTGGAAATATTCCAAATATTGCTAACTTTCTTTCTCGCTTTCTAGCGAGATTTTCATGGCTGCAAATTTTTGCTCGCTAATTTCGTATTGGAAATATTTCAAATATTTCTAACTTTATTTTCCAGCAAGGTGCAACTTTCGCTCGCAACTTTCATATTGGAAATAGCCTAACTTTCGTTTCGTGCTTTCTAGCGGAATTTGCTCGCTGCAAATTCTGCCCGCAACTTTCGTATTGCAAATAATTCTAACTTTCGTTTCGTGCTTTCTAGCGGAATTTGCTCGCTGCAAATTCTGCCCGCAACTTTCGTATTGCAAATAATTCTAACTTTCGTTTCGTGCTTTCTAGCGGAATTTGCTCGCTGCAAATTCTGCCCGCAACTTTCGTATTGCAAATAATTCTAACTTTCGTTTCGTACTCTCTAGCGGGATTTGCTCGATGCAAATTATGCCCGCAACTTTCGTTTTTACTTCGTTTCTCGCTCTCTAACTCGATTCAAATTTCGCTCGCAACTTTCGCATTGCAAATAATTCTAACTTTCGCTTCGTGCTTTCTAGAAGAATTTGCTCGCTGCAAATTCTGCCCACAACTTTCGTATTGCAAATAATTCTAACTTTCGTTTCGTACTCTCTAGCGGGATTTGCTCGATGCAAATTATGCCCGCAACTTTCGTTTTTACTTCGTTTCTCGCTCTCTAACTCGATTCAAATTTCGCTCGCAACTTTCGCATAAAGCTTCTCATAATTTATAATCTTTAGCTCGCACTTTTTGTTTATGTGCACGTAATTCATTTTGAGAATTTTTGAAGTCAAGTTTGTCCAAAAGAGGCCGTTTCCCATTACTGCTTCTGCTTACTCAGGGAATATGGTCCATCCCGCAGCTAGACGGGATAAACGATCAAAAATATGGCCTATTCCTATAATACAAAATATTCTAGTACAATCATATTATGTATAGTACTTTTTTAGATGACAAACGTTCCATGCGCGAGCTAGGCTTGCTCCCTCCATATCTTCCAACCTGTAAGCTCCTCCTGCGAGCACCGCTACCACCTTGTATGGGCCCTACCATTTCTCCATTAGCTTTCCCACTTCTTTGAGTGCATCCGCCTGCCTTAGGACCAAGTCCCCCACTTGAAAGACTCTCTGCCTTACTTTCTTGTCATAGGCTACCTTAATTTTAGCTTTCCTGAGCTCCATTCTTCCTCTCGCGCTCTGTTGCTTTTCCATTACCAAGTCCAGCTCCTCGCGCAAGCGCATGCTGTTAGCTGTTTCCTGAAAATTCATAATTCTGCTCGACGACATTCCTACCTCTACAGGTATGACAGCTTCTGACCCGTACACCAATGAGAACGAACTTTCTCCGGTCGCCTCTTTTGGCGATGTTCGATATCCCCATAGTACCGCGTGCAACTCCTCAACCCAATTTCCTTTCGCCCCTTCCAGACGTTTCTTGATTCCTTCTAACAGTACCCGATTAATCACCTCGACTTGTCCGTTCGCCTGCGGGTGAGCCACGGCTGCAAATCTCTGCTTGATACCCTGACCTGCGCACCATCCTTGTATCTTGGCTGAGTTAAACTGTGTTCCATTATCCGAAATGAGATCCCTGGGCAACCCATATCGGCAGCAGATATTTTGCCATATGAATTTCATGACCTCAGTATCCGTTATCCTGGCCACTGCCACCGCCTCCACCCACTTGGAGAAGTAATCTACAGTGACTATTAAGAATTTTCGTTGCCCCTTCGCCAGCGGCATGGGGCCCACGATATCTATTCCCCATTGCGCAAAGGGACAAGGGGAAGTTATTATCGTCATATCCTCTCCCGGCGTGTGAATCAGCAGGCCATGCCTTAGGCACTTATCACATCTCTTTACGAACTCTCCCGCGTCCTTTCTCAAGGTGGGCCAAAAATACCCTGCCCTTAGCACCCGCGAGACCAACGCTCTACCTCCTGCATGGTCCCCGCAGCATCCTTGGTGAATCTCGTGCATCACGTAACGGCCCTCCTCCAGAGATATGCATCTTAGGTGTGGCCTAGTGTATCCTCTTTTGTAAAGTATATCCCCGATTAAGCAAAAATTGCTTGCTCGCTGTTCCAGGACCTTCTGCGCGCGGCCCCTCGCTAGCACTTTTCCTTGCAGACACGCCATTATTTCCGTGCGCCAATCTTCCCCGCTTGTCACTGTCGAAACCCGCTCCTCGCCCACGCGACATGGCTCCCCCACTAGCAACTGTATTTTTCTTGACTCGTATCCTACCGCCATGCTTCCTATTTTTGCCAGAAAATCGGCATGTTGGTTCTCCTCTCGGGGTATTTGAGCTAGCTCGCAAAATTCGAACTCGCTCATCATCGATCGCACTATCTCGCAATAAGCCATCATTCGTTCGTTTTTATCTCGAATTCGCCTTTTACTTGCTGTACTACTAGCTGTGAATCCGAAAATATGCTTAACTTTCTGCCTCCGGCTGAAGATACCAGCTTCATCCCATGTATAACGGCTTCATACTTTGCTTCATTATTTGAGGCTCTGAAAGGCAACTTGATCGCGTACTCCAATTCCTCGCCAGCCTCTGCTAGCACCACTCCTACCCCGCTTCCTGATGCATTCGCCGAACCATCAACGAACACCCTCCATATCCCTTGCTTATCTGGTCTCGTTGTTTCCTGCAGAAAATCCGCTAGAGCTTGCCCTTTTATGGCAATTCGTGGCTCGTAGCTGATATCGAACTGCCCCATCTCTACTGCCCATTTAACCATTCTTCCTGAGACTTCCATCATTCCCATCACTGTTTTCATAGGGTGGTTAGTCCGGACCACTATTGCGTGTGACAGAAAGTACGGTCTTAGCTTTCGTGCTGTCGTCACTAGTGCCAGGCCCATTTTTTCTATCTCGGAGTACCTGAGCTCAGCCCCTCGCAAAAGTTTACTCGCATAATATATTGGGCTCTGCACTCCCTCCTCCTCTCGGGCTAAGACCGAGCTAACCGAGAACTCGCCCACTGCTAGATATACATAAAGCTTTTCTCCTGGCGCAGGCTTTGCTAACAGCGGGAGACGAGCGAGAAGGTTTTTGAGCTGCTCGAAAGCCTTCCCTGATTCTTCCGTCCACTCAAATTGAGTCCCCTTTCTTAGTATTTTGAAGAAAGGGTGACTAGCCTCTCCCGCCTTAGATATGAATCTACTCAGAGCTGTTATTCTTCCCGCCAGCATCTGAACCTCCTTAATATTACGTGGTGCCTCCATATCCAAAACCGCCTGCACTTTCTCCGGATTCACTTCCACTCCTCTTTCAGTCACCATGTAACCCAGGAATTTTCCCGTTTTCACCCCGAAAGCACACTTATTGGGGTTAAGCTTCATGTCGTAGTGTCGGAGCGTGCCGAATGTTTCCCTTAAATCTTCTAAATGAGTGGTCGCCTTTTGACTTTTCACCAACATATCATCCACGTATATCTCCATGTTCCTCCCGAGTTGGTCTCTGAACATCTTGTCTACTAGCCTCTGGTACGTGGCACCCGCGTTTTTAAGCCCAAAAGGCATTACCGTATAGCAATAGGTTACAGTGGAGGTGATGAAGCTCACCTTGGGCTGGTCGCCAAGGCACAACGGAATCTGATGGTATCCTTGTGAGGCGTCCATCATACTCAACATCTCGCAACCGGCGGTTGAATCTACGAGCTGGTCGATTCGCGGCAGAGGGTAGTAGTCCTTGGGACATGCTTTGTTGAGATCCCTGAAGTCAATGCACATTCGCCACTTTCCCTCGCCCTTCTTGACTAAAACAGCATTGGACAGCCAAGTAGGAAAACGAATCTCCCGGATCTGTCCCGCTGCTAACAACTTCTGTACTTCTTCATGTATAATTTTGTCTTTCTCTGCTCCAAAATGTCGACGCTTTTGCTTAACTGGTTTCGCATTCTGCTTAACGTTTAGTCTATGCACCACGAGCTGTTCGTCGATACTCCCGAGATCTGCTAGTGTGAATGCGAACACATCCTGATTCTGCTTCAGAAATTCTGTCAGCTGTTGAGACATGTCAGCGTCTAAACCCGCCACCTATGCGGGTGGTGCGAGTGGCATCCTTCACGCAGAGTTGAATTACCATCAACTCCTCCATCGGCTTTACGTGGGCTTCTTATTTTGCAGGGTCTATTTCCGGCATTCGGTCCTCCTCCCGGCTGCCCGGGTTGACAGTGCGAATAGTATCTATGTTTCCTATTCTTCTCAATGCGTCATAATAGCACCTCCTCGAGGTCTCTTGATCCCCTCGGACTTCCCCAATCTGATCCAGGACGGGGAATTTTAGCTTCATATGGTAAGTTGAGACTACCGCCCGGAATGAATTCATGGAGGGACGTCCCAATATGATGTTGTAGGTAGAGGGCGCATCCAGCACTAAAAACTTTACGGAGCGCGTGGCTCGTGCCGGCTCCATTCCTAGCGAAATGGGTAGGCATACCTCTCCGACTGACCAAATCGACTCTCCTGAGAACCCGACCAAGTTGGTCTCTACATATTTCAATTCAAAATCCATATTCATCTTCTTGAAGCAGTCGTAGTAGATAACATCAGCGGAACTGCCAGTGTCCACCAGAATCCTTGCGATATCAAAATTTGCGACCATGACAGTAATCACCAGGGCATCAGAATGCGGCTGTCTGATTCCTTCTTCGTCCTGGGGACCAAAAATAATGGGTGGAACATAGGAAATTCTTTGCACCTCCTCGAGCTGAGCTTCCATCTTCAACAAGGTAAGATCATAGCACTGTCAACAAGGTAAGATCATAGCACTGTCATACCATATTCATTAATATTTTTCTCATGTGTTTTGAAGCTTGCTCAAAAGTTCTTTTGCACACAATAGTAGTTAGTTAAAGGAAACGTTGCTTGATTAGTGTAAATTAAACTCATTCATCCAATTAGATTTTAAGTAGAGTTTGGTTATGCTTTATATGTATTGATATTTAGTTGTATTTCAACTTAATCAATAATCTACCACTGTCTTTGAACCGTCTAACTAAATTTGAATGGGTTGAAGTTCAAATTGTTGGTTAGTCAATATGTATGCATTTAAGTGTCTGACGAGATGATATTTAATATTGTTTGGTTTAGTGTTCTAATAATTGAGCATAGATGGACGTTTTAATTTCTTATTTCCCTGACTTTCTCTATATAAAATGCAGGTCAAATTGCTCCAAGTACCACAATTATATGGAGAGTAGTTCACTTGATGGCTAATGGAAGCATGTTTGACAGCCTCAACTCTAGATGGTGATATTATTAACAGTTTGATATATAGTGACTGTGTGATACTCTGGCCAGGCCTTTGCAGGGAAATATGTTATTTGACTCGAATTAGTGTGTAATTAAGTTTATGTACTCCATTTTATTTAGTTTTTCATAAATATTAAGGATTTGGATTTAATATGTATGAATGGTAGTGGAGGATTTATTGTAATGGTGAATTGTACGTGGAACTTTTTTGTACTTTCAGTCCATTGTAATATATGGCTATTTGACATAATAATTTGCATTCTATTATTTATGAATAAAAATTATTCGAATCATTTATATTTTCTATATTGTGATTTTTTTTTAATTTATTTCGTTAATTTTTATAACAGCTATATCCGTTAGGACATTAGGTAGAAGTGTTGCAGTAAGAACCGTTACCAATGGTATTTCTAACGGACTTAAGCGTTGGAAATTATTTCTCTCCCAACGCTTCTTTTAATTTTTCTAACGGCTTTTTATAATTGTTCTAACGGTTTATATCCGTTAGCAATTTTTTGGACTCTATTTCTAACGCTGACTTTTTAACGTATTTAATCCATTGGAAATATCTTTTCTAACGGATGATAACCGTTAGAAAAGGGCCTTTTTGGTGTAGTGAAAGCTTAGCACAAGCTAATTCCATAAGAAGATGAATAATGTTTAGCTCGAAACTAATGCCAAAACGAAAGTATGAGGGTGTAGCACAGGCAAATTCACTAAGGAGAGGGCTAATGCTTAGCTCGAAACTAATGCCAAACCTAAAGTCCGATTGCCTAGCACACGCTAATTCCTTAATAAAAGAAATAAAAAAAAAACAAAAATAATTATAAAAAATAAAAATAAATAAATATATAAATATATAAAAATAAATAAATAATAACAAAAAGCTAATTCCATAAGAAGAGGAATAATGCTTAGTTTGATGCTAATGCAAACACGATAAGCTAATGCGAAAACGAAGCTAAGGACCGGAATTATGCTTAGCTCGATGCTAATCCCAAAAGGAAAGTAAGAATACTTAGCTCGAAGTTAATGCCAAAAGGAAAGTGAGAATGCTTAGCACAAGCAAATTCATAAGGAGAGGAATAATGCTTAGCTCGAAGCTAATGCCAAAACGAAAGTGTGAGGGTGTAGCACAGGCAAATTCAATAAGGAGAGGGCTAATGCTTAGTTCGAAGCTAATGCCAAACCTAAAGTAAGATTGCCTAGCACACGCTAATTCCTTAATCAAAAAAATAAAAAAAATAAAAACAAAAATAATTATAAAAAATAAAAATAAATAAATATATAAAGGGTAAATTACACCCACACCCCTGAGGTATGCTTAAATAACTGTAAGGTCCCTATGGTATCGATAATTACACTCACCCCCCTGAAACATAGTTATAAACTCTAATGGGATAATGCAATGGATACGTTATTACGATAGAGTTCTAACGGAGTATTGATTTCAGGAAGTGGTGGAGACGACAAAGAGTTATGGGTGATTTAAGTAATATTTCGGGAGGCATGTCACCTCATTACTCCCCATAACTCTATGTTATCTCCACCACTAGCTAAAAGTAATAGTCCATTAGAACCCTATCGGAATAATCTATCCAATGCATTATCCCGTTAGAGTTTCTAACTACGTTTCAAGGGGATGATTGTAATTATCGATACCATAGGGACCTTACAGTTATTTAAGCATACCTCAGGGGTGTTGGTGTAATTTACCCATATATACAAATAAATAAATAATAAAACAAAGCTAATTCCATAAGAAGAAGAGTAATGCTTAGCTTGATGCTAATGCCAAAACGAAGCTAATGCCAAAACGAAGCTAAGGAGCGAAATTATGCTTAGCTCGAAGCTAATGCCAAAAGGAAAGTTAGAATGCGTAGCACACGTTAATTCTATAAGAAAAAAAAATAGGAATTAAAATAAAAATAAAAATACAAAATAAATATATAAAAATAAATAAGTAAGTAAATAATTAAATAAAGCTAATTCCATAAGAATAGGAATAATGCTTAGCTCGAAGCTAAGGGCAAAACGAAAGTAAGAATGTTTAGCACAATCTAATTCCATAAGGAGAGGAATAGTGCTCGAAACA